>NC_056739.1:452327624-452430124 GCF_019279795.1 Protopterus annectens
TTAAGTGATTCTTACAACCTGGTCTGCAAGGTGACTGCAGAAAAAAATGTTTTGGTGTTGAACAAATAACTTTAATTTTCTTTGCAAATTTTCAAAGATTTGACTGAAAATGTACAGACCTGAAGGTAACTTGATGAAGTAAATTCTAAAAGTTTCATGGATAGGTTTTGCATGATTCATTAAATGTAAACAGCTTTACCTGTAGCCAGAGTGATTCAGTCATCTTAGACTATTTGCACACACAAGAACGAAGTAGATCTTTAGAAAAAGGCATCTGTTGTCTGTTTCCCATCACTCCCAGTCACACCGCCAACAATGTCTGCTTGCCGTATCAAAATACCTATGCAAACACTTCCAAGCAGAAATCTTAAATCTAGAGTTTGTGTTTTTGGGAGCCATACACGTACTCTCATTGTTTATCTAATTTCTAGCCAGTCATTTCTAAGTTCTGATTGCTATGTTCCCTTAGCTTCTGTTCTAGCTTCTACACTTGACCATTGCTGACCTTTCACTTTGGGTTCCCATATTCTTTTGTTTGCCTATACTATGATATAAATCTTTGATGGGGAAGACTATCTCTAACCTGTGATCCAAATGTATTCTTGGCCTCTTCCCATTTTATTACCTTTACCTCTGTTTGCTCCCAATACCTTGGTTACTTTGCCAGTGTTCTCCAGTAAATTCCACCCCCTATTTTGCCTATTCTCTGTACCTCTAGTTGCAGTCATCCCCATCAGCAGACTCTCCTTTCTCCATTTTTCTGTTGGCTTTGTTTTTGAAATACTTTCTGCTACTTTGTGAATGCAATATTGTATTGCAGCTGTTCTTAAGGATCTGCATCCAAAATCTGTCTCCTTCCTTGAGCTCCACCCCTGTTTCATTATCCCTTTCTCCTTTGATTGTAGTTTTCTGCTTGTATTACTGTAAATCCTTCTGACAGTAGAATGTTAAGGTCTTTTTTTTTTTTTTTTTTCGGAAGCAGTAGCTCCACAGATGTGAATTTGAATCAAAAGTAGCCACTGACTTCTGAAACTTGACAGTTTCACATCTCTGGAGAAGCATTAAGCTAAAGAGGAATGAGTTCTGGGAAATTATTGGAAAAACCTGTTAAAAGGTTAACTTTGGGCAGAATACCAGCAGTCTTTAGATGTTCTTTGTAGTCCGTGTTGCAGTGCTGATTCTTGGGTGTTGATTTTCCATTGTTTTTGTCTACCCCAGCAAACGGATGTCCAAAGTCTGGTATCCATTAGCACAGTCCATTTCTTCTAGCCAGGCAGTCTGCTACTCTGTACTTATTTGATTCTCAGTACAGTCAGCTTGTTTTATCTAGAGTGTTCTTTCAGAATAACAGGGTACTTCTGATTTATGTCTGATTTTGTTTAAAGACTGTTTACATGACATCTGCTTCTCTGACTATTTTCAGGTTTCTTTTTTTTGGGGGGGGGGTCTTAGCACAACATTTCTAGTTGCAAGATTGTGATGTTTAGAGCAAAGATGCCCGATAGTAGGGCCAAAGTCCTTCTAGCCCACATGGGAGTCTCCTTGGTCTTCAAATTGGACATTACTCGGTGCAAAAACCTAAAGAATCCCTAGATGCTGCAGATTCTTTGGCTTCTGTTATCCAGCAAGTTTGAGGTGTTTTGCAGCCCCTGGCACAGTGACTTCTAGGCAAAAACCTCTGAGAAGGCTCTTTGGGTGTCACCATGTCAGTAGGCTTTTTGGATTTGACCACACCTAACCTCCTTGTCTGTCTGGGCCTGAAGCTGCTTTGCCTTTTGGCACTGGTTACTGAAGATGACTTCCTCCTAAAGCTGTCTTGGTCCTCCTGGAGCATGGACTAAGGTGACTGGCAGATTGTTCCAAGCCTTTTTCTCATAATTGGATGCCTAAGATCAGTTAGCTTGTCTCTGCAAACTTCCAGTCTTCTGTTGTAAGTTCAAGTGGAAGTATGGGACCTACTAAAGATATCCCAGAAATTTATTAGTCTAGTCCATATGCACATCTGCTGTATCCAGGACTGTTTGTAAGCTTCTGAACTCCTCAAGCCTTTCTGTGTTGGAAGGAAGCCACCTAGCTCATCTCCCACAAGAGGAGTGGTTTCTGGGCCAGAAATTGTAGTTTATTGGCCGTTCGGGCATTTTTTTCCATCTCGCTCAACTTTCTGGTTTAAAAGCCCATGTTTGCACTGTTTCCCGCCTTTCCCGTAACTAGTCTAGTCCAGATACAGACTTGCTATATCCAGGACTGTTTGTAAGCATCTGAGCAGTGCCAAAGTCTGCTCTTCAAATTTTCCCTTAGGTCTACTAGTTCTTTTCTCTCCTGCGCTTATTAGTCCAGCACTTTACCAGACTTCTTGTAGCAGTTATTGTACTGCACAAGTGCGACCAGCTTTAAACGTACAAGGAAACATATCCAGTACTTATTATTAATGCCAACCCCTCCAAGCATGTCTAAAGGTCAGTTCCCTGTACTATTGACCTGGTGAACCTGGACATCCTGAGGCAATGTAACTGCCTCATGTACACAGACAACCCTCTTGCCTCCCAACCCTCAGAGTTGCTAGAGATGCACTTGTATGTCCAAATTGGAAGCCACGCACTCTCCAGCCAAGACTGGAATAGCTGGTCAAGAGAAGGTCAACACTTGTATTGGACCACATGGAACATACAGCCCTACAGAATGCACATCAGTTATAGACAATGTACATATATCATTAAGGGGTGGGGATAGTAATAATTTGCTTGAGACTAAGTAATATGAATGGATCCTTAGATTGGCTGCCGACCATCCTCCAGGATTAAATTCCATGGATACATTAAAACCCATCCTCATTAAATTGCAACAAACTAAACTATATTGTTAGATTTATTATTGTTTGACATGTTCAATGTGTTGTATGTTCTTGATGCATTGCACTTTTTATGCATAATGTTCTAGTTTATTATTTGAAGTCTTTTTTATGTTTTATTTATTTTGTCACATGATTTTTGGGCTGCATGTCAAGTGATATTTTGAGATTTTTTAAAACTCAATTGGTTTTAGTGTGTGTATTAGCATTAAAGGGTTATACCCGAAAGCTTTGCCGTTTTATAAAGGTGATGTCCTTCAAGAATGCAACTGCAGTCATAACATGTGGGTTGTCCTGCCTCAGGCAGCCCTCGGTCGGCCGGATTCCAAAGTCTGGGTCCGACGTCGGCTGATGTTGCATTTCTCTCCGTCAGAGCGGCTGGAGTACATAAGCATCAGCCAACGCCATCTTCAGTCTTTCTTGCCGTGCGGTGCCCAAAGCAGAAGCAGTTTGCAAGTGCCGGTCGGTCAGCTCCTGTATTCTTCGATTCCGAAGTCATCATAAAAGCTCAGTACCCCGTTGGGGACCTTTTCTTGCCTCAGCCGATGTCAGAAATTACAGAAAAAGTTAACAATGGTCTGTCTTGTGGTAAACAAATACCTCAAGGATTTCCACTCTTACTGTCTTCCTTGTCTTGGCCCAGATCACGACGTCTCGGCCTGTGTAGCCTGTGCTCGCTTCAAGCACACTCAGGCGCCGGGCGGAGTTCGCTGAAGATTTTTTTGGCGATAAGTTTGCTTACACAATGCCGTCGGATCTTCCGACATCACAAACTCCCAAGAAACGATAAGACCGGGACCGACATCCTCGGCCCGCGTCTGCCACTGACTCCACGCCAAAACCTATCACGGGTGCTCCGGTTCCCTCAGACGGTTTCTCCACCGCTCCGAACCGAAGACGCCACATTACCGACGACTCTGATTCCGGATATCACCCCGACGCCTGTTTTTCCTCTGGACACCGAAACCGAGGAAATGCCCGAGACCATTGCTGTGGACAAGGTCACTCCTGCACGTGGAGCTGCCAGGCCTCCTATGGCCATGTCTATTAAGGCCTACACCAGGGCTAAGGCGGCCAGCAAAACAAAGCATCTTACTACTAAAACCTTTCCTCAGCCTACTCCAGAGACACAAATTATGTCTATGGCTGCTGATTTAATTTCTATGATTAGAGGTTCACAGGCCCATCCTGAGAGGATCCCAACCTCCTTCTGATAAAAGGCCCCGGGTTGAACCCTCTGACCCTATTCTGTCAGATGAAGATTCTGAGGGCTCTGTCCTTTCTGATAGCCAGGAAGAGCTCTTCCAGACCTATGAGGACTCGGATGCAGAGGATTCCATCCCCTCTGCCTCCACGCCTGAGGATATTTCTTTTGGGGAAGTTCTGCATACCATGAGGGAACATTTCAAGTGGCAAGGCCAGGAATATTCTGATTCCAGAAAACGCCTTCGAACTTTCCTTAAGAAGCCCCAGCACAGACCCTTAGCTATTCCTCCTGTACTTGATGTTTTGGATGATTTATATTCTGACTCTAGTGTTACCCCTGACTCTCTTCCTCCTGCTCCAGCCAAGCCAGATAGGTATTACAGGGTCCCGGAAACTCATTCCTATTTATTCAGGGCCCATACTGCTGATTTGGAAACTTTCTCAGGGGCCTAAGGGAGTTTCAGCTTCCACCTCTAAAAATCCATTGCCCTCCAACAGGGAAGCTAGGTCATTAGAGAGATGGGGCAAAAAAGTTTACACATCCACTACCTTATCTATGAGAGCTTTGAATTGCCTTTTTCATATGTTACAATATCAGGATTTCCTGTTAAAAGATTTACAAAAAACATTGGCCACTCCTGATCCTTTAGACAGGAAGGCTTTGCAAGAAGCAGTACATAACACTCAGCAAGTAAGCAATCACTTCCTGCAGTGTGGATATGATGCACTGGAGGCTTCATGTAGGGCAGCTATGACAGGGGCAGTCATTCGTAGACATGCATGGTTTACCTGATCTGGTAGAGGTTGATCTTTTAAGGCAAAACTTCTGGATGCACCTTTGGAAAAGAACAAGCTTTTTGGTGCTAATGCTAAGGATGTGTTAAAGACCATCGAGGAAAAAGCAAAATCAGTTCAGACGGTGAAAGATTTCCTCCAGGTACAACCCCCCAGATTCAGTAGTAATTGGCCTTCAAAAAACTGGTCCTTTCCTAATCCAGAAAAGTTTCAAAGGGTTTAAAACAGACGTGGCCGAGGAAGAGGCCAATACAGAGGTCCTTACAGGGGATGACAATGGCAGCCAGGAAACCAAAGAAGTGACGCAGGGGTTTCACCTGCCCCACAGCCACAATCTCAATGACTTTCCTCTACTTCCGCCTACCAGGGAACAAATAGAAGCTCCTTTGGGTGGGAAATTATCTCTGTTTGCAGAAAATTGGCACAGACTGACAAAGGACAAATGGATTTTGGACATTATAGACAGAGGCTACAGGTTCCATTTTCATACCTTGCCAAGAAAACAAGGCATGCCAAACCTACCACAAAACCAGAGGGCAGAGGCTATCAAGCAAATCACTCTGCTGACTCGAATGAAAGCAATAGAAAGAGTTCCACAACAAGAACAAGGCCAGGGGTTTTACTCAAGACTGTTCCTTGTTCCAAGAAAAGAATCTCAATGGAGACCAATACTGGATTTGTCCGCATTAAACACCTTTCTCATAGTACCAAAGTTCAAAATGCTGACTCTACAGCAACTCCTTCCCATGCTGGGCAAGGGGTCTTGGCTGATTACTCTGGACCTCAAGGAGGCATACCTGCATGTCCCTATCAGACACAGCTGCAGAAGATACCTCAGATTTCTTGCAGGGCCAGAGCATTATCAATTCTCAGCATTGCCATTTGGCTTATCTACTGCGCCCAGAGTATTCACAAAATGCCTGGCTTCAGTAATTGCTCATTGCAGGCTCCAAGGGATACAAATTTACTTGTACCTGGACGACTGCCTCATACAAGCGGACGACAAATTGATGTTGACAAACTTGGGACTATGTCATACGATTACTACAAGCTCTGGGATACACAGTCAACTTTCAAAAGTCAAGAGTGCAGCCATCCCAGCAAATACTCTTCTTAGGAGCCAAATTAGACACAGCCTCTCAAATGGCTTACCTGACAGAAGACAAGCAAGAGAAGTTAACTCATTACTTCAAAGGTTTAGCAAAACTCACCCAGATGACTGCAAGGAGATTCCTACAGGCCCTGGGTCACATGGCATACTGCATTCTCCTGGTTCCATTAGCAAGACTACACATGAGAAAGCTTCAATGGTACCTAAAAAGCATTTGGTCTCAGCACAGCAACAACTTGGAGACAACCATACCGCTCATCCCATGCCTACAAAAGGAATTCCTATGGTGGGCCTCGGTGAGCCAGGCCAGCACAGGTATGTCATTCAAGAAACCACAGATAACAGACCATGACCACAAACGCCTCAGACCTTGGATGGGGGGCGCACATGGAAGGCAGGTGTATACAAGGACAATGGTCTCAAAAGGAAACACATCTGCATATAAATCAAAAGGAAATGCTGGCAGTAATGCATGCCATTGAGGCCTTTCAACACCAACTTCAAGGCCATTTACGGATACGGACAGACAACACCACTGTGATGTGGTATATAAACAAGCAAGGGGGCACCCACTCTTACCCCCTTTGCAGACTGACAATGCATCTTTGGGAAAAATCACTGAGCCTAAACATCCAGTTACAATCCCAGTTTGTTCCAGGCAAAGACAATGTGCTGGCAGATAGCCTAAGCAGGAATTTCACAGATCCACACGAGTGGAGGTTACATCCGAAGATCTTCACACAACTCACTTCGACATGGGGCAGGCCAGAAGTAGACCTTTTTGCCTCTCACCTCAACCATCATCTACAAAAATTCTTCACAACGACATACCATCCAAAAGCTTGGAAAATAGATGCTCTCTCATTCAACTGGAAATGCCTAGCAATCTATGCATTCCCACCTCTGCCACTGATGACCTCAGTACTACTAAAGATCAAAGCAGACACCCAAGGGAATCATAATAGCTCTGGACTGGCCAAGACAACACTGGTACCCACTGCTAAGGAGCATATGTCACACCAGGAGGTGGGCCCTTCCCCAGTGGCCTCTACTTTTGACTCAACACAACCTCAAAACAGTGCATCCAAACCTTCAGACACTGCAGCTAACAGCCTGGGAGATCCCATAAATAACCTCTACCTATCTCTCTCCAAGGAAGTTCAGCGGATACTAACAGAGGCTCGAAGACCATCCACCAGAAAGGTTTACTTAGCAAAATGGAAGAGATTCAGCAATTGGAATACCAGCAAGGGGCATGATGCATCATTGTTGAACATCCCACTCATCTTGGAATATTTGGCGGAAATGCTAAAGAACGGCGCCTCCTATTCTTCCATAAAGATACGTGCATCAGCTATTTCAGTTAGATATAACACTGATCCTCCTGTCTTTTCACACCCTTTGCTAAGGCAATTCCTCAGGGGAATCGAGATCATCAAGCCACCAAGAAAGGCCCCAGTGCCAGCCTGGGACCTCAATTTTGTCCTAGAAAAGCTGACTCTACCTCCTTTTGAGCCAGCAGCTTCAGTTGACTTGCAATTTCTCTCATGGAAAACAGCTTTCCTGTTGGCAATCACCTCAGCAAGAAGGGTTTCGGAACTACAGGCCCTAATGGCAATACCACCGTTCATAATTTTTCACAGACACAGGGTTTCATTAAGGACCAACCCTTTTATGCCAAAGGTGGTATCAAGGGTTTCTTTGAATCAAGCTATTCATTTGCCTGCTTTCTTCCCCAATCCTGAGAATAAGGGGGAAAGACTTCGATACTACCTGGACAGAACCAAGGCCAGTAGGAAGTCTGAACAACTTTTTGTAGCTTACACCCCTGCAGTCCCAAGGAAAAGCAATTTCAAAACAGACCATTTCAAAATGGATTGGACATTGTATCAGATTTTGTTATTCCTTTCATGGAAAGACTGTGCCAGCCAATGTCAGACCACATTCCACAAGAGCTACAGCCACCTCTACAGTATTCTTAAGAGGGGTGCCTACTAAGGACATTCTAGAAGCTGCTACATGGAGCTCCGTGCATACATTTTCCAAACACTACAATCTCCCTCTACTCCAGATCCAGAGCAGGCTTCGCCACGGCAGTCCTGCAGGGTTTGATTGCCACACCATCTTTTTCCTAGAGCATACCTCCTCCCCCAGCTAAGCTATGGTATTCTACCCACAAGTTATGACTGCAGTTGCATTCTTGAAGGACCTAGTACAGATGTTCTTCATTCCACATTGCTGCAGTCCTAACCATTGGGGTAGTCCGCTGTCCAGTCGGCCCGAATACCAAAGTATATGGCTGACGTCGGTCAAGGCGCATTAGACTGATGTCAGGACGTCAGGGTACTAATGCGCATGACCGACGTCATATCCTCAGTCTTTTTTGCCGCATGGTCCGATGCAGAAGCAGTTTTGCGAGTGCAGGTTGGCGTTCTGAAAAATTTCCGAAGTCGGAGTTTCAGACCGAATCAAAGTTGGCTAAGTACCCCGTTGGGGAAAATTTTGTTTTTTTCTTGCCTCAGTATTTAACCGGATGTCAGAAAAAGTGAATAACTGTATTTCTTGTGGGAAGCAGATACCTCATAGGGATTACCATACTTTGTGTATACCTTGTTTAGGGCCTGAGCACGACGTTGTTGGTTGCCGCTCTTGTGCTAGATTTAACAAACGCACTATTAAGAGAAGGTTAGACTGTGCCAGGTTAGTGTTTGGGAAGCGTTGTAATTATAAAATGCCGTCGGATGCTCCGGCGCCGCTTCGTCCCAAAAGCGCAAGGACAAAACAGCAAAGCCTAGGGTTGATGAACCGGCAGTCCCGGACGTCGGTTCTTTAGAAGGCTCAGTGGAGCCAGAGGTTTTGCCAGGAGTTTCTTTGGAGTCTCAGGCAGAGACTTTACTGTTACAGGATGTGCCCTCTCAGGAGGTAGGCCAGGCTGAGGGGGCTTCTCAGGTAACTGTTCTTCCCTCTCTTCCCAAGGTAGTTAGAGCCTCTACTTCTGTTTCCAAAACTTCTTTGAGAGGTAGGCCAAGTTTAGCTTCAGTGGGGGCTTCTCCTAGCACTTCAGGTTCTGTGCCTAAGAAACATATGCTTAAAATGGCAGAAGATTTACTTACTATGATTAGAGGCTCTATGCCCCCTCCTGATAAGAGGCCTAGGGTGGAACCTGAGTTTGAGAGTTTTGAACAGTGTTCAGAGGCTTCTGAGTCTTCTGCGGAAGACTTGCAGGAGTATCCTCCTTATTCTGATTCTGATGTGGATGATTCCACTCCTACAGCTTCTCCTCCTGAGGATTTCTCATTTTCAGAGACTCTGCATTCCATGAGGGAGCACTTTAAATGGGAAGGCCAAGATTACTCTGATTCCAGGAAAAGGCTTAGGGAATTCTTATTTTACCCCAGCATAGGCCCTTAGCTATACCTCCTGTGTTGAATGTGGTGGAAGATGTTTTTGCAGAGGCTTCCTGAACCCTGATTCTTTGCCTCCTGCCCTGTTAAACCTGATAGGTACTATAGGGTGCCTGAAGCTCATAAGTATCTGTTTAAGAGTCCTAGGGCAGACCCGAAACTATTTCTCAGGGGCCTAAAGGTGTTAAGGCCTCTGTTGTTAAAAATCCTGTTCCCACTGATAAAGAGGCAAGGGCTTTGGATAGGTGGGGAAAGAAAGTGTATACTTCTTCCACTTTAGCCATGAGAGCGTTGAATTGTCAGTTTCACATGCTAAAATATCAAAATTATCTCCTTTCACAATTGAAATCTAAGGTGGATGCTTTGGCGGAAGGTATAGAGTGTAAAGAGTTGCTGGATTTAGTTCATGTGTCTGAACAAGTGGGTAAGCATTCTTTGCAATGTGGTTTTGATGCTGTGCAGGCCTCCTCGAGGGTGGCTGCCACTAGTTCTGTTCTTCGCAGGCATGCCTGGTTGAGGGATCAGAATTTAGCAGAGCATGTTAAGACTAGGATTTTGGATGCTCCTTTACAGTCTGATGTGTTATTTGGTTCACCGGTGGAAGCAGTTTTAAAGAAAATGGAGGACAAAGCTAAGTCTATGCAAACTGTTAAAGATTTTTTGCAGGTGCAGCCACCAAGTTTAGTAGAAATTGGCCTACTAAGGGATGGACATATCCTGCTTATGATTCTCAGTCTAGGGGTAGGTCTAGACGTGGTAGGGCCAGAGCTCAAGGTTCTTTTAGGCCTAGAACAGGGGTTCACCTGCTCAGACTTCTGGTGAGGGCAGGGGTCAGTCCTTTCGTAAACAGACCCAATGACCTGCCTTTTCAGCTGCCAGTAGATTCTCGTCTGGCAGCTCCTTTGGGAGGAAGACTGTCTCTTTTCAAAGAAAATTGGGATTTAATCACTCAAGACAGATGGGTGTTGGATATCATTCACCACGGTTACAGGTTTTATTTCCATACATTGCCCCCTTTCAAAGGCATGCCAGACGTTCCCCCTCCACAAAGGAAAGAGGCTCACAAGCAAATTTCTCTGTTACTCCAAATAGGGGCCATTCAGCCAGTCCCTGTACCAGAAAGGGGCCTAGGATTTTATTCTCGCCTGTTCCTAGTACCAAAGAAGGGGAACACGTGGAGACAAATTTTAGATTTATCTATCCTCAACACTTATCTGGACATTCCCAAGTTCAAGATGTTGACGTTACAACAGCTTTTACCTCTGCTGGGCAAAGATCATTGGATGGTAACTTTAGATCTCAAGGAAGCTTACCTTCATGTGCCTATAAGACTAAGTTGCAGGAAGTATCTGCGTTTTCGAGCTGGAAATTCTCATTATCAGTTCTCTGCATTGCCCTTTGGCTTATCTACTGCCCAGAGTATTCACAAAGGTTCTGGCTCCAGTGATAGCTTACTTCAGGCTAAAAGGAATTCAAATCTATCCTTACTTGGACGACTGCCTGATTCTGGCTCAAGAAAAGGAAGACCTTCTACAGCATCTGGAATATGTCATAGCAGTGCTAAGATGCCTAGGGTATTCTGTGAACGAAATAAAGTCCAGTCTAGTACCCTCTCAAGACATGTGCTTTCTGGGTGTGAGACTGAATACAGCAGGCCAGATGGCCTTTTTAACCCCGGACAAACAAAAGAATCTTTCCAGTTACTTCCATCAACTATCTCTTCAGTCCGGGCTGACTGCAAGGACAGTCCTTCAAGCCTTAGGGTTCATGGCATCTTGTATTCTGGTGCTTCCCAATGCCAAACTGCATATGAGGAAGCTGCAATGGTATCTCAAAATGTGTGGACACAGCACTGCCAGGATTTGGGCACTGTGATTCAAATAATACCTTGCATTCAAAAAGAATTTTTGTGGTGGGCTCAGGAATGTCACCTAAACAAGGGACTCTCTGTGACCCGGCCAGAGGCGAGTCAGATTTTAACGACAAATGCCTCGGACATTGCTTGGGGAGCTCATCTAAATGGAAAGTGGATACAAGACAAGTGGCCTGCCAGACTACAGCATCTACATATCAACATGAAAGAGATGTTAGCAGTCCAGTTTGCATTAATGGCTTTCAAGGAGTTACTTCTTCCTGGGCAGGTGTTGATTCTAACAGACAACACAACTGTCATGTGGTACATCAACAAACAAGGGGGAACACATTCTTATCCTCTATGCAGGCAAGCAATGATTTTATGGGAGACTGCGCTCAGCTTGCAACTAACTCTTCAGGCAAGGTTTCTGCCGGGAGCACAGAACTCCTTAGCAGATGTGTTAAGCAGGCAAATCATGGATCCCCAGGAGTGGAAACTGGATCTTCATGTATTTCAGAAATTGACAGTCATGGGGAACTCCAGACATAGATCTGTTCGCTTCTCCACTAAACCACCAGCTGCCACAGTTTTGCACAAAGGGGTTTCATCATACAGCTTGGAAAGTGGATGCCCTTTCTTTCAGTTGGAAAAATCTTCATGTGTATGCCTTTCCACCTCTGCCTCTTCTCCCAAAGGTGCTCCTAAAGGTCAGACAAGACAAGCCAAGGATGATTTTAATAGCTCCAGATTGGCCTCGGCAACACTGGTACCCACTACTACGGAGTCTGATAAGGAAGCCTCCATGGCCTTTACCTTTGATTCCACACCTGTTATCTCAGAAGGACGGTCACCTGCTCAATGTCAAGCTTCACTCTCCATCTAACAGCATGGCATATTCTGTTTTTGAAACACAGCAGGTCTCAACTTCCTCAAGTTTTAAATGTGATTATGGAAGCCAGAAGACCTAGTACAAGGAAAGTGTACGCAGAAAAATGGAAGAGATTTTTATTTTGGAGTGCAGCAAAGAATTTGGAGATTTCTGAGCCTAATTTGAGTGTGGCTCTTCAATATCTTACTGAGTTATTGGACAAAGGTTTGTCCTTCTCTTCCATTAAGATTCATGCTGCAGCAATTTCAGCTCACTATGATTGTGACCCTCCATTGTTTTCGCATCCTTTGTTCAAGCAGTTTCTTAGAGGGGCAAAGAATATAAGACCCCATAGAGCTCCTACTCCTGCTTGGGATCTCAATTTTGTGTTGGAAAAACTTACTCTACAACCTTTTGAGCCTCGGCTACTGCTGAATTGAAATACTTGTCATGGAAGACTGCTTTTTGTTGGCTATTACTTCTGCAAGAAGGGTTTCTGAGTTGCAGGCCCTTATGGCAGTAGAGCCCTTTTGATTTTCCATAAGGATAGGGTATCATTACGTACTAATCCTTCCTTTATGCCTAAGGTGGTTTCTAGTGTGGCTTTAAACCAAACTATTCATTTGCCTACTTTCTATGCAGATCCCCAAAATAAGGGAAAAGATTTTGCACACTTTGGATGTACATAGGCAGTTACGTTATTATTTAAGCAGGACTAAGGATTTCAGGCAGTCTCAGCAGTTGTTTGTTTCTTTTGCTTTGAGTTCTCAGGGCAAGCCTGTGTCTAAGCAAACTATTTCTAAGTGGATTGGGTTTTGCATTTCATTTTGTTATTCCCATCATGGCAAGGAGATTCCAGCTGGGATTAGGCCTCATTCCACTAGGGCTACTGCCACTTCTACAGCATTTCTAAGGGGGGTGGCAACTAAGGATATTTTGGAGGCAGCTACTTGCAGTTCAGTACATACTTTCTCTAAGCATTACCACCTTCCTCTCTACTCTAAATCTAGGGCTGGTTTTGCCACAGCTATTTTGCAAGGCATGTTGACAGCTCCTGCTTCCTTATGATTTGCCAGCCTCCCTTACCTCTGCTTTGGGATTCTACCCAATGGTTAGGACTGCAGCAATGTGGAATGAAGAACATAGTACAGTTTTGTACCTACCATAAATGTAGATGTTCGAGGATCCACATTGCTGCAGTCAATTTACTCCTCCTTCCCTCTGTGTTTAGGGGTGGTGGTGTGGGTTAGGCTATATTCTTGTAAATTTGTATATATTGTATATATGTTTGGTGCAGGGTTTTTTGGTGTTTTTGGTTTAGGCCTTGTCTTTTTAGGGTCTTCTGACATCTGGGGCAAGAAAAGACTGAGGATATGACGTCGGTCATGCGCATTAGTACCCTGACGTCCTGACATCAGTCTAATGCGCCTTGACCGACGTCAGCCATATACTTTGGTATTCGGGCCGACTGGACAGCGGACTACCCCAATGGTTAGGACTGCAGCAATGTGGATCCTCGAACATCTACATTTATGGTAGGTACAAAACTGTACTTTTTGTACCTACCATAAATGTAGATGTCAGATAGACATGCAACTGCAGTCGGATTTTCCCACCATCCATACCCCTCTATGCCTAGGAACCTCTCCTATCCCTGTTTCTCTTAGCTGGGGATATCTGTTATGGTGTATTTGTTTTATTGCTCATTTATTTCTCTGGAATCCTGTTTTTGTCTTCCAATTTGATTACAGCCTTCCTTGGAGGGCACCTGGCATCTGGGGCAAGAAACACTGAAGAAGATGGCGTCGGCTGATGCTTATGTACTCCAGCCACTCTGACGTCTGAGAGAAATGCGACATCAGCCGACGTCGGACCCAGACTTTGGAATCCGGCCGACCGAGGGCTGCCTGAGGCAGGACAACCCACATGTTATGACTGCAGTTGCATGTCTATGGGACATCCTACATTTATGGTAGGTACAAAACTGTACTTTTTTTCTCTACGAACTGTCTTATTTATTGATTATTTGCAGCTTTTGTATTTTCTTCCGGATACTGGCCAAGGCTCTTGCCACCCCTGTAGTACCTTTTTTAGGTGGTGTTCCAAAGACCAAATTACCACAGTAACCTTTACAAACACAATCTGAGGGTCGTGCTGCTCAACGCTAGAAGTCTAAATCTCAAAATGGACTAGCTGTAAGCACTCCTTAAAATGGAGAAGTTAGACATTTGTGCTGTAAAAGGGACCTGATTCAAGGCAACAGTAAGCACCCCTACACTATCAGGCTATAACTCTTTCCACACCTTTCGGCCCAGAACTTGGACCGAAGCTCCAAAGGCGGTGGTGTGCCCATATTTGTAAAGGATGCGCACACCTCCAGACTGGTAGCCCAACATAACACATCAGAAATACTTCAGGTGCTAACATTGGGTAAGACAGTGATGCAGTTCGTAGTCTGCTATAGGTCCCCACCCACTTTCCAAGACTCGCTCTACGTTTCTAAGCATGCTGGAGAATACTAGGGTCCAACCTAATGCACACTCATACTAGGAGACTTCAACTACCCCTCCATTAACTGGGAAAATACTAGTGTACCAATACACTTGCCCAATGTTTCCTGGAGTTCATTAATTCCAATGCCCTGGACCAGCTTTCTTACCCCCACTAGAGGTAGCAACATCCTTGACCTTGTCATTACTAACATGGGCAACCATTAATCTACACCAGTAGTCAGCTCCTTCCTGGTTAGATCTGACCACAAACTAATCATCTTGGAAATCCACATCACCCCGCAAAGGTAACCACCATGAAAAACTTCTCCAAACTACCTGGGCTCCTAAAAACAGAGGTGGATAACTTCACAGCACCCATGCAAATGGACAGTAGTTACATGACCACTGAATCGTACATCATTGTACTGTCCGAATACATACACAAACTAATTGATCTCTCCATACGCAATAGAACAAAGACGCTGCTCTCCAAAACAAGGAAGCCAATCTGGTGGTCCCTTGCCATAAACAAACCCTACAACAGGAGGAAACTGATGTGGAATAAGGTGAAGTCCCAAGACTGGAAACTCCCTCATCACCCTCAGTTGAGATCCCTCATCAAATCCTCTAAAGCTAGCTATGAAAACAGAATTGCAGCAGATAGTAAAGACAACCACAAGGCCTTCTGTAGTTATGTAAAAAATTTGCATGGCAATACTCAGATTTGCTCTGAGCTTCTGCACAATGGTACCTCTTGTACCGAGCCAACATTGCCTGACAGATTCAGTGCCAACCGTCCCCCAAAGGACCAATCACAATACCAGTAGATTGCCAGGCACCCAGTATTACTGCTGCACAGGGTAAACAGCACTGTCAAAGGCCAAGAAATACAGCTTGTATTGGACCTGACAATATCCCTGGTTGGCACTTCACCTGTGTGCCCTATTGAGTCACAGCCTCACCTCAAGCTTTGTCCCTACCAAATGGCACACTGCTACAGACCTCCCACCACTACAGACCCTGGGAACTATCGCCCCCATTAGACTGAGTCTGATATGCAAAGCTATGGACCGTATCATCATGGACCTAGTAAACAAGGATATAGGGAATATCTAAACTCTGCGTCCCACACAGTTTGCTTTTGTGAAGGGTAGGTCATGCCTGTTCAACTTGGTCTACTTCTCGAGTCTGTCATGAGCTGTGTATGAAGGCAAGGTGGTTTATACAGCCTACCTTGATCTGGCCAAGGCCCTTGATACCATTCCCCGCTCAGGAATTGTATAAAAACTCACCAAGCTAGGCTTCAACCTGTATATCACTAGGTGGGTTGCAAACTGGCTCGCAGAACCCACAGTGAGAAAGTAGCTGACTCCAAGTCAGAATATCACTGAGACCAATGACTGGTGTCAGAACCATGGCCTTAAGCTCCATGCCAAAAATGTCATCATCCCCTTTGAGGAAAACCAGGTTCCTATAAATTACCACATTGATGGTAGTCCACTGAGCACAGAAGGGGTTAAGAGATCTGGGAAACGCAGGTTGACAGGTACCTCTCGATCACCACATTGCCACTGTGGTCAAAGTCCTATGTGGCACATCTCATTACTAAGGGTTTTGCATCCAGGAAGAAAGAGGTCATTGTCTTGCTCTACTCTTCCCTCATTAGACCAATCCTGGAGTACCGTGCCCCATTTGGCATATACCTCACTAGACACCTGCAGCAACTGGAGAGGCTGCATAAGTACCTCACAGGGGATCTTGGGCCTTCAACACTTGTCCTAATTGGACGGACACCAACTCCAACTATTACCTCATATTGCCTACTTAGAGGTGATCTCTGCTTGACATACAAAGCCATGTCTGACCCAGCTCTGTTGGGGATTATCGTTCCACACCACATGCTCGAGACCTCAACCTCATTATCATAGTCAACAGAATGTACTGGAAGGACAGGTTCATAACCCAGAGACTGCCCATGCTATGGATTAAACTTCACATACATGTCAAGCAGAGCACCTTACTGACCCCTCCTCGAGAAATCTTGAGTGGATGGGAAATAGAAATTTCACCCCAGGGGTAACTCCAGTGGTTCTACTTGTGACTCATTGGGAACGAAGGATGTTCTTTGTGTTTCACTGTTGCGGTCGTTGCACTCAGGTTATCTGCCTGCAGGTAGCCGTCAGTCGGCCCGAATACCAGAGTCTTCTGTGTCTGATGCTGTCGCCTCTTCCATGACGTCAGGGGCATAAAACATGCAGCCGACTCCATTACATCAGCTTTTCTTGCCGAGCGGAGCCCTAAGCAAAAGCCATTCACAAGTGCCATTCGGCCGCTACCTGAAATTTTCGTTAGTGTCAAACCTGAAGTCTTTTAGCCAAGTACCCCATAGGGGATACTTTTTTTCTTGCTCTGATGTCAGAAAAAGTTAATGGTCTTGCCTGTTTTAGGTTCATAGGTTCATACTAGGCTATCTGCCCAAGGGCATTTATAAGCCTAGCCCATAGTTGTGGCTTTTGCCACCCCTTTAGTTTGAATAAAAACTATGCCTATCATTTTGCTGTGCCTCTGTCAAGCAGTGACACTGAAGTAATCCCTGGGGTATATCTGCAATCTCCCATCCATTGGTCAAGATTCCTCTTGAACAAGGCCAGAGAGGTGCTCTGCCTCACATGTACCGGGATTTTGTTCCACAGCATAGGGAGTCTCTGGGTGGTGAATCTGTCCCTCCAGCACGTTCTATTTATAACCGTGTCAAGGTTTAAGTCTCCCGCCCTTGTGGTTCTGAGGGATCTAGATTTTTTGAGGTGAAGCATATTCATCAAATCTGGGTTTGACATGGCCTTGTATGTCAGGCCCAGGTCACCTCTGAGCAAGCGGTATGAGACTGAATAGAGCTGGAGTTCTTTCAGTCGGGCAGCATAAGACATTTTTGAGACCCTTTATCCTTTTGGTGAGGAACTTTTGGGGCCTTTCAAGCTGCAGCAGGTGTCTGGTCAGATACATTCCGAACTGGGCATTGTACTCAATCATAGGTCTAATGAGTGAGTACAGGGGGACTATTACCTCCCTTGATCTAGATGTGAATCCCTTCATGATCAGGTGGGCGATATAGAAGGTTTTCCTAACTACTTCAGCAACATGAGTGTCAAACGAAAGGCTACTGTCAACCTGGGTCCCCAGATTCCCTGATGACTTTTTTTCTGTGCTCAGTGGATTGCCACCTATATGGTAGCTAGGGGTAACCTTGTTTTTCCCGAAGGGTATGACTATGCATTTTTTGGCGTTTAACTTCAGGCCATGGCTCTGGCACCAGTTATCCGTTTCTGTGAGGCCCTTCTGGAGGATATCTGTGTCAGATGTTGGAGGATATCTGTATCAGATGTGTTTTCGACTATGGCGCCCAGTTTGCAGTCATCTGCAAACTTTGTCAGCCATAACCCTCCTGTGTTTGCTTGTACTTCAGAAAAGTAGATGCCGAACAAGAGTGGACCCAGGACTGAGCCCTGTGGGACACCACTTGTGACAGGCTTTGAGTCTGACATGGCTCCAGCAACTCTGACCTTGTGGGTTCTGTCACTTAGCCAGTTTGCAACCCATCTTGTGATGTATGGGTTTACATTCAAGCTGATGAGTTTTTCGATGATACCTGAGTGGGGTATTGTGTCAAGGCCTTTGCCAGGTCGAGGTAGGCTGTATGGACTGCCTTTCCCTCATCAATGGCCTTGGTGACAGTCTCAAAAAGTCAACCAAGTTTAAGAGGCAGGATCTGCCTTTGACAAAGCCAAACTGGGTTGGATCCAAAGTCTGCAAGTTCCCTATGTCTTTATTTATGAGTTCCATTATGATCCTCTCCATGGCTTTGCAGATAAGGCTTCTCAAGCTAATGGGCGGTAATTTCCAGGGTCTGTGGAGGCACGCCCTTATGAAGTGGGACCACAGTCGCCTCGCCACTCCTTGGACATTATCCTGAGGTGAGGCTAAGATTAAGCAGCTGTCCTAACTGTGGGTTTAATTCCTCGTTGAGTTTGTGAAGCGCACAGCCGCCGACACCATCCGGTCCCATGGATGCTGTGTTTTTTGCCTTAGTGAGGGCAGTTGTCACCTGGGCGTTGGAGATGTTTGGGGGGCTACAATCCTCTGGAATAGATATCTCTCCTTTTGGGGAAGTTTGCACTGAACCTGTCAGCCAGTATGTTGGCAATGTGTGTAGGTTCAGTAATTTTCACATCATTTTGAACTAATTCTGAGCATATCTGGGAGTTTCCTCCTAGGTTTCTAACCTAGCTAAAGAAGGCCTTATGATTCTCTTTAGAGTCCTTGGCGATTTTTCTCTCAATTTGCCTTGGATGATTTTATGAGAGCTCTTAGTTTTTTACTTATGATCAAAGGTGTCTTACCTTTCAAGGATTTTGCTCTATCTTGTAGTAGCTTCCTCCTTTTGTTGTAGAGCTTGTTTATGGCTGGGGTCCACCAGACTGGACGCTTGCCTTTGGTACAGAGAGTCTTAGTTTTGTTTGGGATTGCCTGATCCATGCAGTCCTGTAGGTGCTGGTAGAAGGCATTTGTAAGTGATTCAGCGGTTTGAGTAATGTTTACCACTGGCTCAGGGGCCTTAAAGGAGACCACACTAGTTTTTAGAAGTGTGAAATCGGCTTTTGAGAAGTTTTTCACTGTGGTCTTTTTTGTTTCAGGTGGGGGGCGGGATGAGGACCTCCAGCGAGATTAGTTTATGATCTGATCTCACCAGTGAGGGGTATACTTCCGGTGTTGAACATTTTGATCCCATGTTCGTGATGATGAGATCAAGTATGTTTTCTCCTCTTGTGGGGATGGTGACTAGTTGTTCCATGGCATTTGAGTTTATGAACTCCAGGAATCTTTGGGTTAGAGTGTTTGGGCTCGAGTAGTGTTCCCAGTCTATATTAGGGTAGTTGAAGTCACCTAGTATGATGGTGTTTGGAGATGCATTTATCCCCTCCAATGTTTTCAGGAAGGCCATGTGAGGTTCCTGAGTTTGAGAGGGTGGCCTGTAACATGCTACAAATTGCAGAGCAGACTTGCCTATGGTTAATTGCACCTGGATGGTCTCCGATGCATCGTGCGTTGCCACCAACCTTGAGGTGTGGGTGTCCTTTATGAATATGGACACCCCCCTCCTTTCTTGGTATTGTCCAGATTTTGGGGCAGCATGATATGAGGTGAAACCTGTTAGTGCTGGGGTGCTCTCAGGAGACTTGAACCAGGTTTCTGTCACAGCACAGACATCTATGTTCTCCATATTGAGAAGGGCCTCTAGTGCGTGCATCTTGAGATTGAGACTTCTGGCATTGAGCAGCATTACCCTTAGTTTTTTCCTTTTGGTGTTCTAGGGTGGTAGGTTTAGAATTTGAGCCTTGCCTAAAAAAGGCACTATGGGGTGGCAAGAGCCTTTGCCAATATCCGAAGCCCAGGGTGACAGGTGCAAGCGTCCCTTGAACAGCGTGGCTTGTCCAGCATGTCATCCCAGGCAGACAGACATTGGATCCCCTTTGAATGACACCAGAATTTAAGCCAATTATTAAAGCTGATAATCTTATCACTGTATTGTGGCATCATTCTAGGTGAAGGTAGGATACTGGTCAGGGTCATACCTGCCTGTGCTACATAATCAGAGAGCTCCTCTATGTCCCTTTTCATGTAGTCCAAGGAGGTACGTCTCAGGTCGTTGACACCAGTTTAAAGCAAATACCTCAGATTTTCATTCTTACGGAGTCACCTGTTTAGGCCCTGATCACTACTTTCCTCTCTGTAGGTTTTGTGGCCTGTTCAACACCCGAACTATTCGTCGCCTGGCTATCTTTGTTGCTAAATTCTTTCGCTCTCATTCTCCGTATTTCGAAATGATTTGATAAGCCATCCAACTACCGATCTTCCGAAAAAAATGTAAGGATAGACGGACTGCATAGGTCCAAAACTGCCGACAATGCTTCCATTAAGCTAGTTTCCAGTCCGGTACTCAGTGAGGCACTTTCGCAGCCCTGATACCTGCTTCTGCAGATTCGCAGGCCTCAGACACATTCGGAGGTCCGGTATGCCGCAAGATGCTTCGACTATGGAATCTGTGGATGTCTCTACCTTGGATGGGGTCTGGAGCTGCTGTGCAGGCACTGGCTTCCGAGGGTGTATTCAGACTTTCTGATGTTCGTATTAAACTGACTACTTCGTTTCCAACTAAAACTACCGAATTTCTCAAGCCCAGAGTTTGCACTACACCTAGGAAACTGACCAAAGCGCATTCTCAAGCTTCCATGCCACAGAAACGAATGCTTAGAACGGTTGAAGACCTTGTTACATTAATCAGAAGCCAGCCTTCCCCCACTAAGACAAATTGATTTTCCTTCTGATTCTGCAGATAAGTAGTCCGATGACTCTTGATCCCTCTGATTACCAGGGCATACCCTTATCTACCTATGAGGATTCAGATGCAGAGCATTCCATTCCCTCTGCCTCCCCCCAAGAGGCCTTTTCTTTTGGTGAAAGCCTGCATACCCTCAGCATTTCTGCTGGAAGTGCCAGGACTACCCACAGTCAAGAGACTCTGGGAATTTTTAGACTTGGCTCAGCACAAGCTTCTAGCTATCCCCTGTTTTGGAAATTGCAGATGTCTTCATGGAATCCAGTCTTACCCCTGATACTTTGCCACCAGCTCCTAGAAAGCCTGACTGGTACTACAGAGTACCTGACACTCAAATTTCTCTTTAAAAATCCCACTGCAGATCCAGAGACAATTTCTCAGGGACCTAAAGGTAAGTCTTCTACAGCCAAAAAACCCTACTCTTTTGGACAGGGATTCTAGGGTTTTTGACAGATTGGGGAAGAAGGTATATACTGCTGCAACTCTTGTCATCAGGGCTTTAAAATTGCCAGTTTCACGTGTAAGTACCGGCAGCATATCGTGGAACTAATTAAAAAATGATTATTCCTGATTGTGCAGAAAATAAAGATTTACAAGAGTTAATGCATTCTGCAAACAAAGTTGGAACACCTACTTTGCAGTGTGGTTGTTATACCTTAAGCATCTTGCAGGGCTGCAGTCACTGGGTCTGTTCTGAGAAGGCATGATTGGCTGAAGGAACAAATCTTGCCAGATCATGTCAAAGCAGAATTACTAGATGCTCCATTAAACCACGAATGTTTGGCACAAAAGATGTTCTTAAAAAGATTGAGGAAAAAGCTAAATCTGTGCAAACTGATTTTATACAGGTATAGCCACCCAGATTTAGTAGGTATTGGCCTTCTAAAAACTGGTCCTTTCCAGTCTCAGACCTCAGTCCAAACACAGGGGCAGCAGACCACCAAGTCTGCAGTCTCTGGGTATGCACAGATCTAAACAGTGGAGTGCTCCCACCTCAAAACAGGGAGTGGTTAGCCACCCTCTTATGGAAAAAGTTCGCAGTGACTTGTCCTTCTTCCTTCCCAGCCATGTCCAAGTACTTGCACCCCTAGGAGGAAAACTTACCCTGCATGCAAAAAACTGGGAGTACATTACCCAGGACAGATGGGTCTTAAACATTGTATCCCAGGGATACAGATTCTAATTCCACTCACTGTGAACCCCAATCGGATTGTCTGACCTTCCCTCAAACCAGTGGGCAGAGGCCCAAAAGCAAGTACTTTCTCCTCCGTGTCGGGGCTATTCAACCTGTTCCAACAGAGCAAAGGGGACAGGGTTTCTACTCCAGAATGTTTCTGCTGCCCAGAAAAGCAAACTCTCCCTATCCTGGATCTGTCAATTCTCGACACTTCCTGGTGGTACCAAAATTCAAAATGCTTACACACAAACAGCTGCTTCGTATGCTACCAAAGGACTCCTGGCTGGTCACTTTAAAAAGCTTATTTGCACATCCTCGTAAGGGAATCTTACATTAAAGATCTACGTTTCAGGGCAGGTTCTATGCACGATCAGATGTTCTTCGTCTTCCATTGCTGCAGTCCTGACTATTGGGGTATAGTCCGCGTCCAGTCGGCCCGAATACCAGAGTATAAGGCTGACGTCGGTCAGGGTGCATTAGACTGACGTCAGTACGTCAGGGTACTAATGCGCATGACCGACGTCATATCCTCAGTCTTTTTTGCCGCATGGTCCGATGCAGAAGCAGTTTTGCGAGTGCAGGTTGGCGTTCTGAAATATTTCCGAAACCGGAGTTTCAGACCGAAACAGAGTTGGCTAAGTACCGCGTTGGGGAACATTTTGGTTTTTTCTTGCCTCAGTATTTTACCGGATGTCAGAAAAAGTGAATAACTGTATTTCTTGTGGGAAACAGATACCTCATAGGGATTATCATACCTTGTGTATACCTTGTTTAGGGCCTGAGCACGACGTTGTTGGTTGCCGCTCTTGTGCTAGTTTTAACAAACGCACTATTAAGAGAAGGTTAGACTGTGCCAGGTTAGTGTTTGGGAAGCGTTGCAATTATAAAATGCCGTCGGATGCTCCGACGCCCGCTTCCTCCAAGAAGCGCAAGGATAAAACAGTGAAGCCTAGGGTTGATGAACCGGCAGTCCCGGACGTCGGTTCTTTAGAAGGCTCAGTGGAGCCGGAGGTTTTGCCAGGAGTTTCCATGGAGTCCCAGGCAGAAACTATACTATTACAGGATGTGCCTTCTCAGGAGGTAGGCCAGGCTGAGGGGGCTTCTCAGGTGTCTGTTCTTCCCTCTCTTCCCAAGGTAGTTAGAGCCCCTCCTTCTGTTGCCAAAACTTCTTTGAGAGGTAGGCCTAGTTCAGCTTCAGTGGCTGCTTCTCCTAGCATTTCGGGTTCTGTACCTAAGAAACATATGCTTAAAATGGCAGAAGATTTGATTACTATGATTAGAGGTTCTATGCCCCCGCCTGATAAGAGGCCTAGGGTGGAACCGGAGTTTGATAGTTTTGAACAGTGTTCAGAGGCTTCAGAATCTTCTGTGGAAGATATGCAGGAGTATCCTACTTATTCTGATTCTGATGTGGATGATTCCACTCCTACAGCTTCTCCGCCTGAGGATTTCTCATTTTCAGAGACTCTGCATTCCATGAGGGAGCACTTTAAATGGGAAGGCCAGGATTACTCTGATTCCAGGAAAAGGCTTAGGGAATTCTTGTTTTACCCCAGCATAGGCCTTTAGCTATTCCTCCTGTGTTGAATGTGGTGGAAGATGTTTTTGCAGAGGCTTCCCTGAACCCTGACTCTTTGCCTCCTGCTCCTGTTAAGCCTGATAGGTATTATAGGGTGCCCGAAGCTCATAAATATTTGTTTAAGAGTCCTAGGGCGGACCCAGAAACTATTTCTCAAGGGCCTAAGGGTGTAAAGGCTTCTGTGGTTAAAAATCCTGTTCCCACTGATAGAGGCAAGGGCTTTGGATAGGTGGGGAAAGAAAGTGTATACTTCTTCCACTCTAGCCATGAGAGCATTGAATTGTCAGTTTCACATGCTTAAATATCAGAATTATCTCCTTTCACAATTGAAATCTAAGGTGGATGCTTTGGCGGAAGGTATTGAGTGTAAAGAGTTGCTGGATTTGGTTCACGTGTCTGAACAAGTGGGTAAGCATTCTTTGCAATGTGGTTTTGATGCTGTACAGGCCTCCTCGAGGGTGGCTGCTACCAGTTCTGTTCTTCGCAGGCATGCTTGGTTGAAGGATCAGAATTTAGCTGAGCATGTTAAGACAAGGATTTTGGATGCTCCTTTACAGTCTGATGTGTTGTTTGGATCGCCTGTGGAAGCAGTTTTAAAGAAAATGGAGGACAAAGCTAAGTCTATGCAAACTGTTAAAGATTTTTTGCAGGTGCAGCCACCAAAGTTTAGTAGAAATTGGCCTGCTAAGGGGTGGACATATCCTGCTTATGATTCCCAGTCTAGGGGTAGGTCTAGACGTGGTAGGGGCAGGGCTCAAGGTTTTTAGGCCTAGAACAGGGAGTTCACCTGCTCAGACTTCTGGTGAGGGCAGGGGTCAGTCCTTTCGTAAACAAACCCAATGACCTGTCTTTTCAGCTGCCAGCAGATTCACGTTTGGCAGCTCCTTTGGGAGGAAGACTGTCTCTTTTCAAGGAAAATTGGGATTTAATTACTCAAGACAAATGGGTGTTGGATATCATTCACCACGGTTACAGATTTTATTTCCATACAATGCCCCCTTTCAAAGGCATGCCAGACGTTCCTCCACAAAGAAAAGAGGCTCACAAGCAAGTTTCTCAGTTACTTCACATAGGGGCCATTCAGCCAGTCCCTGTATCAGAAAGGGGCCTAGGATTTTATTCTCGCCTGTTCCTTGTACCAAAGAAGGGGAACACGTGGAGACCAATTTTGGATTTATCTCTCAACACGTTTTTGGACATTCCCAAGTTCAAGATGTTGACGTTACAACAGCTTTTACCTCTGCTGGGCAAAGATCACTGGATGGTAACTTTAGATCTCAAGGAAGCTTACCTTCATGTGCCTATAAGGCTAAGTTGCAGGAAGTATCTGCGGTTTCGAGCTGGAAATTCTCATTATCAGTTCTCTGCATTGCCCTTTGGCTTATCTACTGCGCCCAGAGTATTCACAAAGGTTCTGGCTCCAGTGATAGCTTACTTCAGGCTTCAAGGAATTCAAATCTATCCTTACTTGGACGACTGCCTGATTCTGGCTCAAGAAAAGGAAGACCTTCTACAGCATCTGGAATATGTTATAGCAGTGCTAAGATGCCTAGGGTATTCTGTGAACGAAATAAAGTCCAGTCTAGTACCCTCTCAAGACATGTGCTTTCTGGGTGAGACTGAATACAGCAGCCCAGATGGCCTTTTTAACCCCGGACAAACAAAAGAGTCTGTCACTTTACTTCCATCAACTATCTCATCAGTCCGTGCTGACTGCAAGGACAGTCCTTCAAGCATTAGGGTTCATGGCATCTTGTATTCTGGTGCTTCCCAATGCCAAACTGCATATGAGGAAGCTACAATGGTATCTCAAAAATGTATGGACACAGCACTGCCAGGATTTGGACACTGTCATTCAAATAATACCTTGCCTTCAAAAAGAATTCTTGTGGTGGGCTCAGGAATGTCACCTAAACAAGGGACTCTGTGACCCGGCCAGAGGCAAGTCAGATCTTAATGACAGATGCCTCGGACATTGCTTGGGGAGCTCATCTAAATGGAAAGTGGATACAAGACAAGTGGCCTGCCAGACTACAGCATCTACATATCAACATGAAAGAGATGTTAGCAGTCCAGTTTGCATTAATGGCTTTCAAGGAGTTACTTCTTCCAGGGCAGGTGTTGATTCTAACAGACAACACAACTGTCATGTGGTACATCAACAAGCAAGGGGAACACATTCTTATCCTCTATGCAGGCAAGCAATGATTTTATGGGAGACTGCGCTAAGCCTGCAACTAACTCTTCAGGCAAGGTTTCTGCCAGGAGCACAGAACTCCTTAGCAGATGTGTTAAGCAGACAAATCATGGATCCCCACGGGTGGAAACTGGATCTTCATGTATTTCAGAAACTGACAGTGTCATGGGGAACTCCAGACATAGATCTGTTCGCTTCTCCACTAAACCACCAGCTGCCAAAGTATTGCACAAAGGGGTTTCATCACACAGCTTGGAAAGTGGATGCTCTGTCTTTCAGTTGGAAAAACCTTCATGTGTATGCCTTTCCACCTCTGCCTCTTCTTCCAAAGGTACTATTAAAGGTCAGACAAGACAGGCCAAGGATGATTTTGATAGCTCCAGATTGGCCTCGGCAACACTGGTACCCACTACTACGGAGTCTGGTAAAGAAGCCTCCATGGCCTTTACCTCTGATTCCTCATCTGTTATCTCAGGACGGTCATCTGCTCAATGTCAAGCTTCACTCTCTTCATCTAACAGCCTGGCATATTCTGTGTTGAAACACAGCAGGTCTCAACTTCCTCAACAAGTTTTAAATGTGATTATGGAAGCTAGAAGACCTAGTACAAGGAGAGTGTACGCAGAAAAATGGAAGAGATTTTTATTTTGGAGTACAGCAAAGAATTTGGAGATTTCTGAGCCTAATTTGAGTGTGGCTCTTCAATATCTTACTGAATTATTGGACAAAGGTTTGTCCTTCTCTTCCATTAAGATTCATGCTGCAGCAATTTCAGCTCACTATGATTGTGACCCACCTTTGTTTTCGCATCCTTTGTTCAAGCAGTTTCTTAGAGGGGCAAAGAATATAAGACCCCACGTAGAGCTCCTACTCCTGCTTGGGATCTCAATTTTGTGTTGGAAAAACTTACTCTACAACCTTTTGAGCCTGCAGCTACTGCTGAATTGAAATACTTGTCATGGAAGACTGCTTTTCTGTTGGCTATTACTTCTGCAAGAAGGGTGTCTGAGTTGCAGGCCCTTATGGCAGTAGAGCCCTTTTGATTTTCCATAAGGATAGGGTATCATTACGCACTAATCCTTCTTTTATGCCTAAGGTGGTTTCTAGTGTGGCTTTAAACCAAACTATTCATTTGCCTACGTTTTTGCAGACCCTCAAAATAAAGGGGAAAAGATTTTGCACACTTTAGATGTACACAGGCAATTGCGTTATTATTTAAGCAGGACTAAGGATTTTAGGCAGTCTCAGCAATTGTTTGTTTCTTTTGCTTTGAGTTCACAGGGCAAGCCTGTGTCAAAACAAACTATTTCTAGGTGGATTGGCTTTTGCATTGCATTTTGTTATTCCCATCATGGCAAGGAGATTCCAGCTGGGATTAGGCCTCATTCCACTAGGGCTACTGCCACTTCAACAGCATTTCTAAGGGGTGGCAACTAAGGATATTTTGGAAGCAGCTACTTGGAGTTCAGTGCATACTTTCTCTAAGCATTATCACCTTCCTATCTACTCTAAGTCTAGGGCTGGTTTTGCCACAGCTGTTTTGCAAGGCATGTTGTCAGCTCCTACTTCTTTATGATTTGCCAGCCTCCCTTACCTCTGCTTTGGGATTCTACCCAATAGTCAGGACTGCAGCAATGGAAGACGAAGAACATAGTACAGTTTTGTACCTACCATAAATGTAGATGTTCGAGGATTCCATTGCTGCAGTCCAATTTACCCTCCCTCCTTCCCCTCTGTATTTAGGGGTGGTTGTGTAGGTGAGTTTACATGCTTATATTTTTGTATATATTGTTGTATATATTGTACATGTTTTGGGTGCAGGTTTTTTGGGACTTGTCTTTTTAGGGTCTTCTGACATCTGGGGCAAGAAAAGACTGAGGATATGACGTCGGTCATGCGCATTAGTACCCTGACGTACTGACGTCAGTCTAATGCGCCCTGACCGACGTCAGCCTTATACTCTGGTATTCGGGCCGACTGGACGCGGACTATACCCCAATAGTCAGGACTGCAGCAATGGAATCCTCGAACATCTACATTTATGGTAGGTACAAAACTGTACTTTCTCTGCACTTCCCTTTGGCTTGTCTACTGCGCCCAGGGTATTCACAAAGTGCCTAGCTCCAGCCATTGCATACTGCAGGCAGAGAAATTCAAATTTACCCATACTTGGACGATTGCCTGATTTCAGGCGGACAGTCAGAAATTGCTACTTCCGCACCTGACATTTGTAAAGAGACTCCTAACTTCTCTGGGGTCTACCATCAACGAAAAGAAATCTCATCTGGTACCCAGTCAAAAAAATTAATTCCTGGGAGCAAGCTTGAACACAGCTTCCCAGATGGCATTCGTAACTCCAGAAAAGCAGGTTTATTTGACAAACTACTGGCCACCCAAACCCGGCTATCTGCAAGAAAAATTCTGCAAGCCCTAGGTTCATGGCCTCATGCATTCTCCTAATTCCATATGCAAGACTGTATATGAGGAAACTTCAATGGTGTCTATGGCGTCAACATTCTCAGGACCTGGAAAACTGTGATTCCTTTCATTCCTTGCGAGTTCCTTTGGTGGGCAGAGGCCTGCTACCACAATGAGGGACTCCCTTTCATTCAACCTCCCCGCTGCCTAAACCCTGGCAATGGACGCATCAGACTATGCATGGGGTGCTCGCATTGCAGGCAAATGCATTCAAGGCAAATGGAGCCCAGGGCAAATGCACCTGCATCAATCAAAAAGAAATGTTAGCTGTACAGAATGCTATGACAGCCTTCAAATACCTTATTCTTCCAGGACAAATCTTGATAAAGACTGACAACACCACAGTTGTGGTCCCATAAGCAAGCGGGGGGGGGGGTCGACTCATTCCTATCCACTCTGCAGGTTAGCCATGACTCTGTGGAACACTGCCTTGAGCAATCAAGTGCACCTGCAAGCTCAATTCCTGCCAGGCAAACAAGTCACTGTCAGACTAGCAGAAATCTAATGGACCCACACAAGTGGAAACTGGAACCCAGCTCATTCAAGCTTCTAATACACAGGTGGGGGACACCAGAGGTGGACCTCTTGCTTCCCCCCCCAAAACCATCAATTGAGCAAGTTTTGCACCACAGCTCCCCGCAGCCAAACATGGAAAGTGGATGCCCTATCCTTTTACATGGAAAAACTTCTCAATCTATGCCTTTTTCCCCCTCTTGAAAGGGCTACTCGAGATCAAACAGGACAGGCCAAGGACAATCATGATTGCACCAGACTGGCCACACCAGCACTGGTACCCACTTTTACAAAGTCTGTCAGCAGTGCTACCCTGGCACCTTAATCAGACCCCTCTCTGCTGTCCCAGCAGGAGGGCCAGATTTTGAATTAGCTGCAAACCCGGAACCTAGCAGCCTGGCTTATTCCCGGAGTACATCACCAGCAACCCTCAGCAAACAGGTGCTGGATGTCCTCCTTGAGGCCAGGAGGCCTAGTACTATGAAATCTTATTCAGAAAGGTGGAAGATGCTGTTCTTGGAGCCAGCCTCAGGGAAAGGAAACAACCGTGCCCACCTTACCTCAAATCCTAGATTATCTAGCAGAGCTGCTCCTCAAAGGCCTATCCTTCTCTTCATGCCTCTGCCATCTCAGCTCATTACACTACTGAGATGCCCTCATCTCACCGTTTGGTCAAACCGTTCCTGAGAGGAGCTAACAATTTAAGACCACCCGAGGAGAGCTCTCACTCCTGCCTGGGACCTTCTCTTTGTACTAGAGAAGCTCACGCCTCCCCCTTTCGAGCCTGCTGCTACAGCAGAGTAAAAATTCCTTTCTTGGAAAAAAAAGCCTTCTAGCTATCGCTTCACCAAGAAGTGTCAGTTGCAGGCCCTTATGGTTGTGGAACCCTTCATTCTTCCATATGGGCAGGGTTTCCCCTCAGGACTTAAACCATTTATGCCTAAGGTGGTGTCCAGTGTGGCTTTAAACCAATCCATCCATTTACCAACCTTCTTTCCTAATCCTCAGAATAAAGGGGAAAGGATCCTGCACTCCTTGGACGTGCACAGATAGCTTAGGTTCTACCTTGACAGGACTAAACCTTTCACAAAATCTGACCAGCTGCTAGTCAGCTTTGCTACAGGGGCAGAGGGCAAGGCCATTTCAAAGCAAACCATCTCCAAATGGATAGTGCATCCATTTCTGCTACAAACACAGTGGAAAACCTACCCATTCCACTAGGGCTACCTCTCCTCTAAAGCATTTCTCAGGGGAGTCCCTATCAGAGACATCCTGGAAGCTGCAACCTGAAGTTCAGTACACACCTTCAAGCTTTACCACTTGCCTATCTTCTAAATCCAGAGCTGGATTCTCTACAGCCGTCTTACAAGGCCTGCTAGCTAGCCCTAATGATTCTTGACTGCCTCCACCATTCCTCAGCTTTGGGAATCAACCCAGGTGTGACGACTGCAACAGTGAAACATGAATTGTATACACTTGCCATAAATGTAGATGTTAGTGTGTTCACTGTTGCAGTCCTGGTTACCCTCCAGCCCACTGAATTCTATACTTTCTACCTATCCTCTTTTTTGGGCCATATCTTATGGCAAAGGTATTTACTTTTTACTGGAGGTGTTCCACACTATGTAATTGCTTCCTATTTTTTGGGTCTCCTGGCATCTGGGGCAAGAAAAACTGATGTAATGACATCTGCTGCATGTTTTATATCCCTGATGACCTGACGTCATGGAAGAGGCGACAGCATCCCACGCAGAAATCCCAAGACTCTGGTATTCGGGCCGACTGAGGGCTACCTGCAGGGAGATTACTAAAGTGACTGCAACATTGGAATACACAACATCTACATTTATGTTAAGTGTGCACAACTGTACTTTGGTTGGTATGATGCCAGGGTAATCCTATGGCTAGGCTTGTAAAGGCCCCAGGGCGATTAGCCTGGTATACACTTATGAACCTATGAAGTCCAGTGAAACCACACAATTCCTATCCCTGAGGATTCTCCCAGCAAACGGGATGTCTCCTTCCCAGAAGATTGAGTGAGGAAGAGTTGTCCTATTCAGAGCACCTTCCTCCTGGGATCTATCCTGATTCAGATGATGCTCCTCTTGTACTGAAGCTTTATCCTTCAGGGATATTTCTTCTAAGATGGGGACTTTAATTGAGAGAAGGAATTCTTAGGCCTAGATACCACACACAGTTTAGTCTTTCGTGTCCCACACCACCAGCTGTTTTGTTCAGTGCATTGTAATATTTGACTGTGAATTTAAGGAAATGTCTATACCCAGGCTCTGCCACCTGTCCTAGAAAACCAGACCACTTCTGTAGAGTGCACGACACTCTGGGACCTCTGTATAAACATTCTCATGCTGACACTTCAATTTCCACTGAATCTTTCAAGGATGCCAGTAAAGGCCCAGCTAGGTAGGCTCTTCCAAATGACAAAGGGGAAGAAAGCCTTTTTACTTCAGCTACACACTGGCTCTTAATTGCCAATTTCACAAGTTGAAGTACTTGGTGTCTAACAGAACAAACCTCTAAAATTGGAATCTATTTCTGACAAAGCAGTATACTGAGACTTGCAGGAAACGTGCAGCTCAGCAGGTGTCTAGACATTAAAATGTGGTTGGGATGTGCACGATTGTTCCCGTGGCAGCTGCTCCAGGTTCTGCCATTTGTAGACATGCCTGGCTGAGGACCAAGCCACTTTGGCTGGGTGAAGGCAGAATTCATGAATGCTGTACTGGAAAGGGGGAGTCCTGTTAGAACTTTTGCTGAAAGTTTGGGAAACTGGACGAAAGGGGGGGAAACCAAGCTGAAGGAACATCTACTCCTGGGTATAATAGAAATTGTAAAAACACTCAAAACTGAATAAAAATGAAAAAGGCAGTTCACAACTCTACTGGCAGTAAGATTAGATAAGACAAGCCCACTGTGCTGGAAAATCAAACAAATCCTTTATTCTTTGAAGTAAAATGTCATGTTAACGCTTTCGTTTAAACAAAGATTAAAGGATTTGTGTTCTAGCATCGTGGGCTTGTCTTTTATCTAAGCTTTCTGCCAGTAGAGTCTGTGAACTGCCTTTTTCATTTTTATTCATAATAGAAATTGTCCTTGAAAACCATGCCCCCCCCCCAAAAAAAAAATAGGGAAAGCTTCCCTAAGCAGATATTTCCAGAAAATCTAGGAGGTGGCAACCAAATCTGAGCCCTAGACCTGGGGGGGGATGTTCTTGTGTTTCACTGTGGCAGTCATCACACTTGGGTTATCCTGCCAGGGGTAGCACTCAGCCCGAATACCAGAGGCTTAGTATTTCTGCGTCAGATGCTTTTGCTCCAGGACTGACTTCAATTACTGGTATAAAAGCAGGCAGCCGATGCCATCAGTCTTTCTTGCAGAGGAGCCTGAAGCAGAAGCAATTCACACGAGTGCCGGTCGGCCTCTACCTGAGTTTTTGTTTCTGAAGTTCTTCTAAAGCTAAGTACCCTGTTGGGGAATCTTTTTCTTGCTCTAATCGAGGTCAGAAAAATTGTCTTGCCTGTGGAAGGTAAATAAAACACAGAGATTTCCATTTTTACTGTCGCCTATTTAGGCCCAGACCTCAACATCCCTCGCTGCTGCTTTTGTGCTTTGTTCAACACCCAAACTATTAGTCTGGCCCTTACTGTAGCCAAGTACTTTTGCTCTCTATCTCTGTATTCCGAAATGGCTTCGGTAAGCCATCTAACTATCCCATGAGTGGAGGTGATCCCTGGTCGGCCTCAGTAAGAAGCGGAGATGCCTGAAAATCCTCCAAAGCTAGTTACAAAAACAAAATCGGCACTGATTCTAAAGACAGCCACAAAGCATTGTTTAGCTATGTCATGAATCTCAATGGCAGCACTCAGATTTATTCTGAGTTAAAGCACAATGGCACTAAATATACAGACCCAACTGATATTGCTAACATCCTGGCAGATAGGTTCATTGCTAACTTTACACCCCTCTCCCCCTAGAGCCCATCTCTATACCGGAAGAATGCAGTGTTCCTGTAATCATGGCTGCCCAGGTAAAAACCACACACTCCAAAGCCAAGAACACAGCATCCATGGGACCAGACAACATCCCAAGCTGTGTTCTACACGAACTACAGAACGAACTGGCACCCCACGCAAGTACCATGTTCAATCATGGCCTCACCTCCGGCTTTGTGCCTGCTGAATGGCACACAGCAACGGCTATCCCACTCCACAAGGGGGGAGCCACCACGGACCCTTTGAACTATCGCCCCATTAGCCTGACTAGCCTGGTCTGCAAGGCCATGGAACTTATAAACAAAGACATTGACAATCTCAAAACTTTAGACCCCACCCAGTTCGGGTTTGTAAAAGGCAGGTCATGTTTCCTAAACCTGATAGACTCCTTTGAAGCAGTCACCAAAACTGTAAACAAGGGTAAGGTGGTTCAGCCTATCTAGATCTTGCCAAGGCTTTCAACACCATCCCCCACTCTGGAATTGCAGATACTCACTAAATTATGTATAAATCTATCACAAGATGGGTTGCCAACTGGCTCACTGACAGAACCCACACTGTGAAAGTAGCAGACTCCAAATACGACTTCAGACCAGTGACAAGTGGAGTACCACAGGGTTCAGTCCTGGGTCCTCTCCTGTTTGCTATCTACTTCTCTGATGTACAGGCTAACACAGAAGGTCTTTGGCTAATGAAGTTCGCAGATGACTGCAAACTAGGAGCCATAATCAAAACTCCCAACGATGTGGACATTCTACAAAAGGAAACCACCAACGACCAGCAAAAAATGATAGTGAACACGCAGTAATGAAGAAATAATCATTTATTTATAATTCCTTCAAATCCAGACCGGTTTCGGCTATTCAGCCTTTATCAATGAATACAATAAATTTTTTTTGAATGAAATAAAGCAGCCTGCATTTATACTAGTCTCTGATTACCTGGAAGCAATATTACAGCACCACCCAGTGGCTGGAGTAACAAAGCGCATGTTCCATTCTTGATTAAAGCATATGACCAGTGACACAAATGCCAGAGGTGTAGATATTAAGTCATATTTTTAAAGATAAAAATCAAAGCTCTGGAAGTAAGCCATTATATGACATACATATTACAAGGTAATAGACCAATACCATAGTCACTATTTGTGAATGCATATCAGTGTAAAACAGAAAATATATACCACTAGTATATATATATTTTGAAGGGTGATAAGTTCAAAAGAATTGAATAATAATGAACCAAGTACTGATCATATAATATATTACAAAATAAGGCAAACAGAGTATAGTGGCCTCATTCTCAGCTATATTATAGATTATAATTGAAATAATATGCTTGTAGATAATAAAAGTTCAACATTGTAATTGTACAATACTCCATGTTTAACGCCAACATACCAGATACGAATACCAAACCATACATATACATATTCGTATCCTGAACAATTTTTTATGCTTTGTAGAGTATAATATGAGCATTGGTAGGCCAAACCACCATTGAATGGTTCGTACTAATTCTTGATCTACATGAATGTTTGTTGTTGTAACCATGATAATGAAATCCTCCAGTGTTCAGTGAAACTCACAGATGGTCATTCAGACCTGGGGGTAATAAACATCCAAGGTTGGTTATCCAATATTGTTCCTTGTGGTTTAAAATGGTGTGCCAACCCTGTTGCTTGTTCCGGTCTCCCTGAATTTTGTCAATGATCATGAACATAAACTGGGCATTGGGATGTTGTATCGTGTGTCTGTATAAAGCACTAGTTTCTTTTTTGTTCCTCATGTCACTACGATGTTCTGTCATCCTTGTTCTCAGAGACCTAGAGGTTTGACCAACATAAAAAGCTTTACATTGGCAGGTAGCTAAGTAAATAACCTATGTACTGCTGCAATTACCAAACATCCTGGTTTTTAAATACCTGATTGGTGTTGGCACTGGTCAATTCTTTTAGTGTACTAACTTGTAAACAGGAGCAGCAGTGACCACATGGAAAAGTACCAATTAGTTTATCACCACTGATAGTGGTCTGATGCTATATCGCACCTCCCCCTTCTCTGTTTTTGTAATGTGAAAATAGCCCTCCCAAATTCTTGCCTCTTCTGTATGACATTTGACATTGAGGGCCTAGTATTGACCTTAGTGTCATTAGCTAAAAGAATTTTCCAGTTGCAATTAAGTATATCCCTGACAATAGGTTGGTTCCTGCCATATGTGGTGACAAATCTCAAGATAGAATCCTCATGAGCATGCTCTGATTTTTTTCTATTGTAACAATGTTCTCCTGTCTATGGTTTTGCTCCATGAACTAGCTTGATATACATCTGTCTCTATATCCTCTGTCCTGAAATCTATGGTATAAATTATGTCTGGCATGTTCAAATTCATCATGAGATGAACAAATGCGTCTGATACGTATTAATTGAGACTTAGGGATGTTGTGGATGGTGTGGTTCGGGTGCATACTGGAGCCGTGTAACAAGGTATTGTATTGAGGGTATTTTCTAAATGTTTTGGTACTTAGAGTATCATCTGTGTTACGGTAAACAGTAACATCCAAAAAAATCTATGGTACTCCTGTTACATGTAACCGTAAACTCAGTACCCCAAATGTTACCATTCAGGTACTCCATAAATTCCTTTAGATATGCTTCATCTGCCTTCCACACCATCCAGCAATCATCCAAATATCGTCGCCAGATATCTATTTCCACCATGTAAATATTGTGTGATTTGTCATATATCATACATTCTTCAAAATAGGCCATGAATAAGTCAGCATAAATGGGTGCAAAGGAAGCTCCCATTGCTGTCCCTTGTAGCTGCCAAAAGCATTCTCCATGGAAATGAGACATTTTTGTTAAATACATGTTCCGCCATGCAGACAAGTAAGGTGTTGAAGCTGGAGGATATGTTTGTTCTCTCAAGCCAGTATTGCAGGGATTGTAATCCCGCCCAGTGTGGAATACTTGTGTATAAAGATTTAACATCCAACGTGCACATTAACCAGTCTGGTTCTAGCTGTGTATCCTCCAAAATTTGTAAAAAGTGCGTGGTGTCCTGTAGTCGGGCCCTAACTGATGTTAAAAGGGGTTTGAGATGCTGTGTTAGAAATGCTGATAGTGGTTCCGTCAAGGACCCTATCCCTGATGCAATGGGTCTACCTGGGGTTTTTGAAATGGACTTATGTATTTTTGGGAGAAGATACAAGATTTGTTTCTGTGGGTCTTTGACAGTAAGATGTTTAACAGTAGTTTTTGTTATGATACCCTCATCCTCAGCTAGTTTCAGAAAATAATCTATTTCTTTTTTAAAAACCCCAGTCGGGTCAATGTACATTTGCATATAACATCTAGTATCCGCTAACTGTTTTTTCCCCTCATCAAGGTATTCCCCAGTGTTCATAACCACCACGGCACCACCCTTGTCTGCAGGTAGAATGGCAATGTCGCGATTATGCTTTAATTCCTCCAAGGCTGCCTTTTCCATGGGTGACATATTCTGGCCCAGAATGTATGATTCATTATGATGAAAATGTAAATCCCTGAGAACAGGTTGTTGGAAAATAGAGACATGTTTGTTCATGGGCGGTTGAAAGTCTGATTTCAAAAATTTGAAATCAAGTGATCTTTGGGAGGGGTTGTCTGAAAAGAATAATTTCAAATTCAGGTTGCGACAAAGACAAAACATCCTTAATGCTATGTTCATTAATAAAAAAAACTAGGAATAAAACCAAGTCCTTTAAGTAGTTTAGTTTGTACATCTATAATATAGCTGAGAATGAGGCCACTATACTCTTTGCCTTATTTTGTAATATATTATATGATCAGTACTTGGTTCATTATTATTCAGTTCTTTTGAACTTGTAGTTATCACCCTTCAATATATATATATATATATATATATATATATATATATATAGATATATATATGTGCATATATATGTGTATGTGTGTGTGTGTGTATATATATATATATATATATATATATATATATATATATATATATATATATATATATATATATATTAGTGGTATATATTTTCTGCTTTTTTACACTGATATGCATTCACAAATAGTGACTATGGTATTGGTCTATTACCTTGTAATGTATGTCATATAATGGCTTACTTCCAGAGCTTTGATTTTTATCTTTAAAAATATGACTTAATATCTACACCTCTGGCATTTTTGTGTCACTGGTCATATGCTTTAATCAAGAATGGAACATGCACTTTGTTACTCCAGCCACTGGGTGGTGCTGTAATATTGCTTCCAGGTAATCGGAGACTAGTATAAATGCAGGCTGCTTTATTTCATTCAAATAAACTTTATTGTATTCCTTGATAAAGGCTGAATAGCCGAAACCGGTCTGGATTTGAAGGAATTATAAATCATTATTTCTTCATTACTGCGTGTTCACTATCATTTTTTGCTGGTCGTTGGTGGTTTACATTGTTGGCTTGACCCTGCATGCCATCCTTGCGGAGCGTATGGTTGTTTGCATTCTACAAAAGGGCCTCACTGAGATGCCTGGTGTCAAAGCCATGGCCTCAAGCTCTATGCCAAAAAGTGCATTGTCATCCCCTTTGGTAAAAACTCTGTACCCATGAACTATAACATAGGTGGTAGTATGACCAAAAGCGAAAGCCAATAAACTAGTAAAACAAACTGGCAAAGCGGTAGACCCGCTGAACGAAGTTTATTGATAAAACAAAACACGCCATTGTACAAAACTAAAAACAAGCAGCTGGAGCTGAAAACCAAAAATCCAAAACTACTAAGTGCCGTCACCCATGTGGTTGATGGGCATCTTCAGAGTACTTGAAACTGCATACAGGTGTAATATATATATATATGCATCCATTTAATTACACAACGCCCCTGATTAAAGTAATTAATGAATGATGCATTAATTTATAAAAAAGAACGCTTTAATGTTCTGCAATGAACATAGAATATCAATATCATGTAGAATAAGTTGATAAAATATATATATTCTATGTATTCTCAACCTAAAATGACTTAAATAGGCGGTAGTATACTTAACACTGAAAGTGATGAGACCTTGGGACAAAGGTGGACAGTACTCTCCTTTGATCACATCGCCACAGGAATCAGGAAAACCTTCTACGTGGCACACCATCACAAGAGGTTTCTCATCTAGAAAAAAAGGTCATTGTTCCCTTCTACTCCTCACTCATTAGACCCATTATAGAGTACAGTGCCCAGTTTGGTATGTACCTCAAGATGTCTACTACAACTGGAAAGGCCGCAGAAATACCTCCGAGGATTACAGTCTCAAACAGATGCCCTACGCAGACAGTCTCAAACTCCAGCTTTACTCTGTTGCATATTGCCTACACAGAGGTGATCTCTGCCTAACATACAAACCCAGAGCTGTTGGACATGCTCCACTTAAAGAAATCCCAATCCCTCCTAGCTACACGCTCTAGGGACCTAAACCTTGTCACCACAATAAACAGAACATGCCGGAGGGATAGATTCCTGTCCAAGAGATTTCCCATACTCTGGAATAAACTACCCATCTATATCAAAGCTACTCATTAGCACTCGAGAAAAATCTTGATTGGATGGGAAATTCACCCTAGGGATCACCTCTGTGGCTCTGCTAGACAGTGGCACAGGAAAATAATTTTCTTGGGTGGCAAAAGCCTGGGTACCTTTTTGGCTGAGCTTCTATAGGCCCCAGGGCTGATAGCCTAGTACCTACCTATGAACCTGTGATATTCTGAAAAAACATAAGGATAAAGACAGACCGCACCAGTACAAAACTGCCTACACTTCCGTTAACTCATTACATCCAAGTGACTCCTCCAGGTGCATCTGCAATTAACTCCTGGTGACGCCTCTAGGCGTCAATATTGCTTGTTCATATTTGCATCAGTAATCCCCAAACCATGCCATGTACAAGGTTTTAAAAGATTTAATCTTAAAGCTTGCACAACAAACTGACCTGCATTAATATTTGACCTCTGTTTAGTGCAGGTAAATAACTTTTTTATGATATTTATATAAATATAATTTTCACATTTTCCTAAATCTCAACCATGCAGCACGGACAGAACTCTTAGCCTCATATGAAAACTGTTAGATGATTAAAATGCTGCTGACAGTATGTGTAACTTGTTTTGCTGAGCATTGTAAGTTGTTTACAAAATATTACAAATGTAAGTTACTGTGTTTACTGTGACTTAGAAAGTTCAGTTTAAGATGTAGAATCTAAAAAATATATTACCTCTATAAAAAAGTTTGTGCTGAAGAGTTTGCAATTTATACTTTCCTAATCCCTATTGTTCCAGAGATGTGGACATTTATTTGAAATGTGAGGACATAATTTGATTGTCAAAAAGCTTGGGCTCCACCAATTGGAAATTAGTGCAAACTTCCTGAGCTCTATTGGAGTGAATGAGTTAAGCTAGTCACCAGTTCGCCAGTAGTCAGTGAGGTGCTTTCGCAGCCCCTGATGCCTGCATTGAGGGATTCGCAGGCTTCTACAGAGACCTGTTCGGTATGCCGCAAGACTACTTTGACCATGGAACCTGTGGATTTCTCTACCTAGGATGGGTCTGGAGCTGCTGTGCAGGCCCTGGCTTCTGAGGAAGTTCTTCGCACTACCGATATTCGGCAAAAACCAACTTTTTTCGCATCTTTATTTCTTTCTAAAACTACAGAGTTTCTGAGACCCAGAGTATGAGCTACGCCTAAAAAACCAACGACCCAAACCAGAGTGCCTGCTTCCTTGCCACAATCTCAGATGCTTAAAATGGTGGAAGACCTCATACTGATTAGGGGGAAGCCAGCCTTCCCCTGCTAAGACACTTGTCCCCAGTGGCTTTATCTGACCAAGAGTCTGACTGAGGTTTCTGATTATGATGACATGCCCTTATCTGCTTATGAGGATCCAGAGGAGTCCATTCCTTCTGAGTGTCCTCCAGAGGATTTTTCTTTTGGTGAAACCCTAATACTTTGAGAGCACTTCCATTGGGAATGGCAGGATTATCCTCAGTCCAAAAAGAAACTCGGGGGGGGGGGGGTTACCACAGCAAAGACCCTTGGCTATCCCTCCTGTTCTGGATGTTGTGGATGATGTCTTTATGGATTCCAGTCCAACTCCTGATGCTTTACTTCCTGCTTCCAGGAAACCTGACCTCTGACTGTATTGGAGTCAGTGACTCATTTCTTTTCAAGAATCCTACTGCTGACCCAGAGGTAATCTCCCGAGGGCCTAAAGGAATAAAAGCAACCACAGCTAAGACTTCCACCCCCTTGGACAGGGATTCTCAAGCCTTAGATTGGGTAAAAAAAAGTATATACCTCTGCAACTCTTGCCATTACAGCATTACATTGCCAGTTTCACATGCTGAAATACCAGTAACATACCATGGAACTTATTAAACAGAAGCTGTCTACCTTCCCTGACTGTGCAGAAAAGAAAGATTTACAGGAACTTGTACATTCTGCAAGCCAATTCAGTAAGCATACTGTGCAATGTGGGTTTGATGCCCTAGAAGCTTCCTGCAGGGCAGCAGTCAAGTTCTGTACTTAGAAGGCATGCTTGGCTTAAGGAACAGACCTTGTCAGATCATGCCAAATCAAAATTATCGGAGATGCCACTGAACAAAGACAGTCCGTTTGGCACGAAAGTAGAAGGTTTTAAAAAAGCTAAAGTCTATGCAGACAAACTTTTTGCAAGTTCAGCCTCCAAGATTCAGTAGGCATTGTCCCTCAAAACATTGGTCCTTTCCCAAGTCCCCCAAGGCCACCTCAGACTAAACCTAGGGGAAACGGACACCTCAGACAGCCTCAGGGCATGCAGAGATCTACTCAATGGAGTACCTCCACTTCTAAAACCAGGGAGTGTTGAGCCACCCCCTTATGGAAAGAATTCACAATGACTTCTCAACTCTTCCTCTCACCTCTGCCCATCTGCTCGTGTCACTAGGAAGAAAACTTGCCTCCCATGCAAAAAACTGGCCCTCCATCACCAACGTTTGATGGGTCCTCAGTGTCCCAGGGGTACAAATTTTATTTCCACACACTGCCAACCCCAAAGGGATTTGGAGATCTTTCTCCAAACCAGTGGGCAGAGGCACAAAACCAAGTTCATTCCCTGCTCTCCATGAGGGCAATTCAGCCTGTTTCTGCAAGTCTGATAGGCCAAGGTTTCTATTCAGAAAAAACTTCCTTAGCTGCTAAAGTCTGCTAAAGTCTTCCCAGGTGGAAACAAGTGAGAACAAAACAAAATATTCCCGAGTTGACCACCATGGAGCCAAGTCTGCTAAAGTCTTCCCAGGTGGAAACAAGTGAGAAAAAAACAAAATATTCCTGAGTTGACCACCATGGAGCTAGAAGAGAGCGTTGAAACCTTAATGCTAAAAATTTAAAACTTTATGCTTTAAGCATAAAACTTTGTTTAAAACCAAAGAGTAAAAAAGAAAAGTGCTTTCAACCTTTTCAGGCCTTCAGTTCAGTAAATCCTTTTAGGTTTGTGCTGAATGTTTTAAACATCTATGTACCTATCAGGAACTTTTATTTTGGACATGCCTTCAGTAGCTTCAATTCATTAAACCCTTAAAGAGCAAACCTTCCTCAGATAATCAACTAATGGATATACACCTATTTTTTAACACAGGTTTAAGGGGAACTACAGCATTTAACCCTGGATACTTGTGTGCTCTAAGGTTAGTGATCCATTTTATTTCTCTGGTTTCTGTTAGATTTTTCACATGTCCTCCTCTGGGTTAAATGCTGTAGTCTAACCTTGTCTAAGGAAAGATTTTCTTTGAGCAGCAGCATGCAACCACAACTGACTACCCTGTTCACAACCCCACACTGCTCAGACCCTAACCACAGAGCATTTAAACTATGCCTGGGGTGCTCACCTGTATGGCAGAGGCATTCAGGGCCACTGGAGCCCAAACCAAATTCATCTGCACATCAACCAAAAAGAGATGCTAGTTCAGCATGCTCTGACAGTTTTCAGATCCCTGCTGTCTCCAGGGCTGCTAATAATCAAAACCGACAACACAGTAATGTGGTACATCAACAAGCGGGGGGGGGGCCACTCTGCACGTTAGCCATGACCCTTTGGAACACTGCCTCAGCCTTGCATATTCATCTGCAAGCTCAATTCCTGCCAGGCAACCAAAACTGTCTGGCAGACAATTTTAGCAGAAATCTCCTAGACAAACAAGTGGCAATTAAACTACAACTCCTTCAACCTTGTGACCCAACAATGGGGTACCCCGAAGTTGAACCTATTTTCCTCTCCCTACAACCACCAGCTCAGCAAACTCTGCACCAGGAACCTCACAAGAAGGCCTGAAAAGTGGATGCCCTATCCTTCCAGTGGGCAAACCTAATCTGTTAATTTCCCCCTCTACCTCTCTTTACCTGCGTATTACTCAAAGTAAGGGAGGAAAGATCAAGGCCAGTCCTGATTGCCCCAGATTGGCCACACCAACACTGGTACCCACTACTGCGCAGTCTGTCCCAGTTGCCTCCATGGCACCTCCCCCGGATGTCAACTCTCCTGACTCAGCAGGACGGTGAGTTCTTGCATCTATAGTTGTAGACCCTGAACCTAGCTGGACGTCTCCTCCAGCGGCCAGCCTAAGCAAACAGGTCCTGGATGTCTTGCATGATGCCAGACTACCCAGTACTAGAAAATCATATGACAAATGGAAAAGGTACTGTTCCTGGATCCTGACTAAAGGAGCTGACCCAGCACAGCCCTCCTACCTCTCCTGGATTACTTAGCAGAACTACTCCACAGGGGCCTATCCGGCTCTTCCATTAAAATACATGCCTCTGCCATCTCTGCACATTACAGCACTGAGCCACCTCTCTCCTCTCACCCTCTCATCAAACAGCTCCTGTGAGGGGCTAACAACGCAAGGCCACCAAGAAGAGCCCCTACCCCTGCTTGGGACTTGAACTTTGTGTTGGAAAAGACCCCCCCCCCCCCCCGAGCATGCAGCCTCAGCAGAGTTAAAATTCTTCTCTTGGAAAACAGCCTTGCTTTTGGCCATCGCTTTAGCTAGAGTGTGAGAGCTACACGCACTTATGGCTGTGGAACCTTTCATCATTTTTCATGCTGACAGTCTCCCTCAAGACTATCCCAACTTTCATGCCTAAAGTGGTGTCCAGTGTGGCTCTCAACCAAGCTATTCATTTGCCAGCATTTTCCCTAAACTCAGAATAAGGGGGAAAGGATCCTGCACTCTTTTCAGATGTGCACAGACAGCTCAGATTCTACCTGGATAGGACTTAAGCCCTTTAGGAAGTCTGACCAGTTGCTAGTCAAGTTTGCACCAAGTTTGCACCAGTGGCTGAGGGCAAAGCTATTTCAAAACCATCTCCAAATGAATAGCACACTGCGTCCATTTTGTTACAAACACCATGGGAAACCACCCCCCACAGGGGGTCGGAACACATTCCACTATGGCAACTTCGATCTCTACTGCCTTCCTCAAAGGGGTCCCTACCAGGGACATCCTGGAAGCTGCAACTTGGAGTTATGTTCATACCTTCGCCAAGCATTGCCACCTGCCCATCTTTTCAAAATCCAGGGCAGGCTTTGCAAACGCAGTCCTGCAGGGCATTCTAGCCACCCCCAACTCTTCTTGACTGCCTCCATCTGTTTCTCAGCTTTGGGAATCAACCAGTGTGTGATGACTGCAACAGTGAAACACTAAGAACCTAGTAAGTTGTGTACCCTTGCCATAAATTTAGATGTTAGTGTATTCACTGTTCCAGTCCTGGTTTCCCACCCTCCAGCCCCCTTTTCTTTCTCTTCCTCACCCTTACAGGGCTATTGGTATTTACTTTCTACTGGTGGTGTTAATCCACCATAACTTAGCTTTCTATTGGGGGCTCCTGACGTGGGGCAAGAAAAACTGATGTAATGGCGTCAGCTGTCTGTTTTTATACCACTGACTACCTGACATGAGTCGCAGCTGACGTCTGTCCTGGAGCGACCGCCGCCAGAATACTAAGTCTTTGGTATTTGGGCCGACTGAGGGCCACCCCTGGCAGGATAACCCAAGTGTGATGACTGCAGCAGTGAATACACTCTAATGTCTCCATTTATGGTAAGTGTACACAACTGTACTTTCCAAGGAACCCATTCCCCAGTGGATCAGCTGTGACCATCTAGAGCTTCACATTCCCTATTCCAGGAAGTCTTTCCAGCTTTGTACCACAATGGAAGCTAATCACGAGACCAGTGGGTCTTGCATGTATATAAAATGGATGATATTTTCTTTTCAGGAAAAGGCCACCCTTCCTAAGGATGCCAAAACCCTAAAAGATCAGGAATCTCTCCCCCTTCCCCTTCTTACTCTACCTTCTTGAGGGTCCATTCAACCAGTTGCTGCATTGGTAGACTCAGCAGGATTCTACCAATTTTTTCTTGTTACAAGAAAAGGCACCTGTAGACCAGTCTTGGAACTGTTAGCTAAACAAGTTCTTGTATGTTTCCAAGTTCTTAATATTAACCTTCCAGAAACTGCTGTCTGTGCTTTTATCAAGGGGCTTGCATGGTCACAGTAGACTTGAGGCTGTGTAGGTAAGAATTCTTTGTCAGAGTAGCACAGGAGGGTACTCCTGCTTTGTGGAACAGGGTTACATTACCAGCTTGTGTGCATTAGTTTTATTTGCTATTGCTACTAGTTTGCATCAAATGTCTGACTCCTCTAATAGCCCATTGCAGAACTTTAGGGGTGCATTTCTACCCTTATCTGGATGACTGCCTTATAAAGAAGTTCTTTCTAGAACTCCAGATGGCTGTAAATCATGAAGTGCTTCCAAAAAGTGGATTTCGCACTGAAACCTACAAGTCACGCATTCAGCTACTGGTTATTTTGTGGGTGCACTGAGACAGTATGGAGCTAGGAAGGCTTTGTTACACAGGGTGGCTTACCTCTCCAAATATTTCTTCAGCTCCTACCGAAGCTGCTGATCTGTGCAATGAAGTACCTAAAGGTCTTGTGGTACAAGGCATCTTTTATTCTAATGGCCTTCCTGGCAACCTCAACATTAACTCCAGTAGTTTCTAAAAAAAACTAAATGCATTCTTAACCCCTGGAAGTCCTTGTGCCGCCTCTGCTTGAAGGAACTGCCCTGGTGGCAAAACACCATCCTGCAAAATGTAAGGGTAACTTCTTGCTGAAGTTGACTATATCATCACAACATGCAGCTCAGACGTGGCTTGGGAACTTGCTTGGACTCTCTAAAAGGTTCAGGGCATCTGGAACCCAGAAGAAAGCTGTATGCAAACCAAAATAGTTTTTCTAGCCATTAAAGACTTCCAAAGTAAACTGAACCCTGTAACACTACAGATCTGGACAGAAAACACCAAGATTGTGATACAAAAGGGGAACCTGTTCTTGGCAGTAAAAATTAGTTTTTTGGCACACAAATTGCAACTGACTTGTGGCATCTTGCGTACTGGGCCAGAATGCCATAATGCACTCAAGCAGGGATCTTCAGCATCCATTCTTTTGGGGGTCTTGAAAAGAAATTGACATGATTATCTCCCATCAGTGGAGTTGCTCTGCTTGTAGAACTTTTCACCTCTTATCAGTACAAAGAATTATAGCTGCAGTAGTGCAGCGGTAGTGTTGTTGCCTCACAGCAAGAGGTTCTCCTGTTCGATTTTTGGCTGGAGTGCCTTCTGTGTGGAGTCTGCATGTCCTTCCCGCGGTCGAGTGGCGTTCGAAAGACATGCGTGAATGGGTGTGCCTTCGCTGAAGGTTGGGCATCAGGCTGGCAACTCTGCACAGTAAAAATCTGCCAATCGGCGGACCGGATTTCCGCTGTGGCGACCCCTAACCAGGAAAAGCTGAAAAGACAGGCAGTACAAAGAACTGAAGTTCTACTCTGGAGCCCAACGGATGAGGATGTGGAGAACAGACTCTTTCAAATGCACATCTCATTCTTTATGCTTTTCCACCACTAATTCTTCCTCAACATCTTGATGGTTTGGCTTTTGAACCCAACCAATACAAAGTACTCTACAGAAGTGTATTCTGTCCTGAGAGGCACAGAAGTGTATTCTGTCTTGAGAGGCAAAGAAACCTAATACCAGAAAGTCGGAGGTTTTCTTGGTGAAAAAACATACTAGTCCTGCAAATGTGAACATTAATGCTGGAATAAGACGGACCTTAAAATCCTGAAAGTTATTCCAGCAGCAGCATAAAATGCATGCTTCAACTATCACCACCTGGCTTGTCTGCAGCCCTCGTATGTATTCATTCTCTCCTCCTGAAACCATTTCTGAAGGGGGTGATGTATTTAAGCCCCCCCCCCCCCGATAAACCTTGCACCTACCTAAGATCTAAACTGTTTTGGGAAAGTTCACATTGCCACACTCTCTAGTCCTGCTCACTGAAGGACTGCCTGATGATGGCCATTACCTTAGCCTGGTGAGTCTTGGAATTAAGTCCTTGATGTGCAAGAAACCCTTCACTGCTTTTTATAGGGACGGAGTAACCTTAAGAACAAACTGTTTAGGCCTGTCGTAGTATTGGAACACACCTTGAAACTGTTCACTTGTTTCCAACAGCACAGAGTAGAGCAGTGTGAATTCTGGATTCCCTGGATCTACGTGGTGCTGTGCAGGTGGTAACCCACCTGGCTAAGTATGCAAAAAAAGGTGGAGCAACTGCTAGTAGCCTTTGGGGAGACCTTGTCTAGTTGATCACTTTATTCCCACCATAGTAAGCCAGGTTGTCGGGGCTCACTCCACCAGACACGGGTGCTGCTACTGCCTTCCAGAAGGACATTTGCCCAGACCTTTACTAAACATTATGTAGCTAGTGCGATTTGTTGCTACTGTCCTACAGAACATGGCCCATCAGCCCCCCCCCCCCCAAAAAAAAACAAAAAAACTTGTAGCTTTGGGAGTCCTCCCAAGAATCTAATGAAACATGAAGAGCATAGTACAGTTGACACTTGACAATTTTAGATGTTAAAGTTGATCAGTGTTGCAGTACAAACTCCCACCCCTATGTCTGCTGGCTACTACCACAGTCTAGGGTAAGCCTTGTATAGGGGGGAATCCTTAACCACCTTCATACCATTTTTTCCACTATTTGCAAGGTTACATTTTCCTTTATACCTAATAAGATTTCTGAGAGTTACTGTCCTCAGTCATCAAATTGCTGCACACTGCCTAAAAAAGACCTGAAGATGGAGCTGACCTAGACCCCTATTATACCCTGGCATGTGTCTTTGGAAATCCTTCAGCTGGGGTTGATGTAAAACAGTGAAAATCGGGCTAATTGCATGGAAGGCTCTGTATTGTAATATTGATTTACTTGTAATATCTGCAATTTAAATGTGATAAAGGCACTCCAGAAAGTACAGATTAACACCTTACCTTTCTGCATTACTGGATGTACACCCTCTTGCAGCCTTAAGCACAGCTTCTCTGATTAGTTGATCCCTACAGTGTGCCCCTTACTCCTGCTACATTTTAGGCGGGCCTCTATATTCCCCTGTTTGGCTGCATCCTTTTACAGTGCTGTAGCTGTTCCTTCTGTTCTAAGCAGGCTTCTGTTGGATGTTGCATGATCTCGTCTAGCAGTTTCACCACACACTGGTAATGTCAGTCTACACATTGCTCATTTTTCTGGTTCCTGAAGTACATCAGTGAGCAAGCTTAAGGCATCTTTATAGGTGTGCAAGCTCTCTTGGCTTCCAGAAAGCGTGCATCTTTGCAGGCACTGAGGATGTCCTGACTGAAGTCCTCGGCTATTCTAATCAATAGATTATTGCCTCTGACTTGGCCAGCGTACCAAAGCTTTACCATCCAAGGTTGTATATAACCTCTGGTCATATGCATGGGGGTATATGGGAGCATAATTCTTCACTGTGCCATCCCAAATGTAGGTTGTGTATGCAGACTGGGTGGTTTGTACTGTTGCTTTGAGTAAAGAAGTGCACCTCTGGATCTTAATGATGATCTTCGTATTTCACTGTTGCAGTCATTACATTTGGGTAATCTGCTGGCAGGTTGCCCTCAGTCTGCCGGAATTCCAAAGTCTTGAGTCCTGTGTGTCTTGCTGTATCCTCTTCCATGACGTCAGGTCGTCAGGGGTATAAAACTTGCAGCCAACGCCATTTTCTTTAGTCTTTCTTGCTGCACGGTGCCTGAAGCAGAAGCATTTCGCAAGTGCCAGTCGGCCGACTACTGAAATATTCGAGCTTGAGTTTCAGAACTGAAGTCTTCACTAAAGTTAAGTACCCCATTTGGGAAACTTTTTTCTTTTTTACCGATGTCAGAAAAAGTTAATTCTGTTACTTGTGGGAAGCAAATACCTCATAAGGATTTCATTTATACTGTATTCCCTGCCTAGGCCCTGATCACAATGTTGCCTGGCTGTTGGTTTTGTGCTAGATTTAACCAACACACTATTAAGCGTCTATATTTTTGCATCAAAGTATTTTGGAAACTGATTTAACTACCCAGAAATGTAGTCTGATAGCAAGACTACCGGAGTACATAAACGCAAAGAAAAGGACAGAGAAAGGCAGTCGAGATCCAAAACAGACAACAAAGCTAAGTCCGTCACCGGTTCGCCGGTACTCAGTGAAGCGCTTTCGCAGCCCCTGATGCTCACTACCTTGAGTCGCAGGCCTCTACTGACACCCATGTGGAGTCCAGCATGCCACAAGATACTCAAGGTATTGGACCGATGGCTGTATTTCCCTCAGATGGGTCCGGAGCCGCTGAGCAGGCACTGGCTTCTGAGGGTGTATTCAGACCTCAACATTTGTGTATCAAACCGAAAGTTGCAAAACCAAAGAATAAAAGCAACTTCTAAAACTAAAAAAACTGATGCACGAGCCACGTGCACAGGCCTCTATGCCTAAAAAACAGATCAAAACGGCTGAAGACCTTATTACCTTGATCAGGGGTACCCATCCCCCTCCTGATAAGAGGCCTAGGCAAGACACTGATTATGAATCTTCAAATCAGGTTTCTATTTCTTCTGATTCCTCTTCAGATCAGGAATGATCTATACCTCCCTATGAGGATTCTGATGCTGAGGAGACTATTCCAACTGCTTCTCTTCTTGAGGATTATTCATTTGGAGAAACCTTGCATACTTTGAGGGAGCATTTTCACAGAGTCGAGACTTCTCAGAGACTGATTTCCTTTTCCCTCGGCACAGGCTTTTAGCCATTCCCCCTGTTTTAGACATTGTGGATGATGTGTTTTGGAGTTGAGCTTAGGGACTCCTTACCTCTGGCTCCCAGTAAGCCTGACCGATATTACAGGGTCCCTGACTCTCTCAATATTTAGAAACCATGCTGCTGATCTTGAAACTATTTCACAGGGACCAAAGGGGAGTTAAGGCCTCAACAGCAAACAGTCCTACTCCCTCTGAGAGAGATTCAAAGGCACTGGACAGATGGGGGGGGGGGGTGGTGGTTACACATTTGCAACCTTGGCGATCAGGGCCTTAAACTCTCAATTTCATATGTTTAAGTACCAACAACATGTTATGGGATTGCTGAAACAGAAAATGATGAGTTCAGAATGTGCAGAAAATAAAGAATTGCAGGAATTATTGCATGCAGGTGAACAAGTTGGAAAGCATACGTTGCAATGCGGTTTTGATTCCGTAGAGGCCTCATGCAGGGCCGCAGTTACTGGATCTGTGATTAGGGGGCATGCCTGGTTAAAGGAACAAAATTTGCCTGATCATGTTAAAGCTAAATTGCTAGATACACCTTTACAGCATGATTCTCGGTTTGGTATTACGGCAGAAGAGGTTTTAAAGAAAATGGAAGACAAAGCTAAGTCTATGCAAACTGTAAAAGACTTACAAGTGCAGCCACCAAGATTCAGACACTGGCCTACACAAAATTGGTCCTTTGCTGTGTCAGAGCTCAAAGGGGCAAATCCAGACGCCCTAAGGGTTCCAGATACCAGGCGCAAGATTCATACAGGTCAAAGCAATGGGGTGCTTCCACCTCCAAATCTGGAGGAGATAAAGCGCAAACCTACAGAAAGCAATCCCAGTGACTTCCCTCTGCCTATACCAAGCACTTATCTTTTGGCAGCACTTTTGCTCAAAATTGGCAGTTAACCCAGGACAAGTGGGTACTAAACATCGTATCACAGGGATACAGATGTCCTTCAAGAATGCAACTGCAGTCATCAGGCAGCCCTCGGTCGGCCAGATTCCAAAGTCAGGGTCCGGTGTCGGCTGGTGTCGCCTCCTCTCCGTCAGAACGGCTGGAGTATAAAGGCATCGGCCGACACCATCTTCAGTCTTGCCGCGCGGTGCCCGAAGCAGAAGCAGTTCGCAAGTGCCGGTCGGTCAGCTCCTGTGTTTTCAGTACCGAAGTCATCTAAAAGCTAAGTACCCTGTTGGGGGAACATTTATTCTTGCCTCAGCCGATGTCAGAACAAATTGAGAAAATTAATAATTGTTTGTCTTGTGGTAAACAAATACCTCATAAGGACTTCCATTCTTATTGCCTCCCCTGCCTGGGCCCAGACCACGACGTCTCGGCCTGTGCTGCCTGTGCTTGCTTTAATAAGCGCACTCAGGCGCCGGGCAGAATTTGCCGAAGACTTTTTTGGCGAATCTTTCGCTTATATCATGCCGTCGGAACAACCGACATCTCAATCTACCAAAAACGAAAAGGACCGGGACTGACATCCTCGGCCCGCATCCTCCACCGATACTCCTCCCAAACCCTCCGAGTGCTTCGGTCCCTTCGGAAGCGGTAATTCAACCGCTCCAGGCCGACAGTGTTAACAAGTCCTTTGGTCTTGGAGTCTACACCGGTGCCGGTTGTTGATTTTCCTCCAGAAATTCTGAATCTACCCGACACCATTCCTGTGGACAAGGTTACTCCAGCACGTGGGGCAGCTAGGTTTCCTGTATCCATGTCCATCAAGGCCTTTGCACGTGCTAAGGCCGCCAGCCAGGCCAAGGCCCATCCTAAACCTACTGCCCAGGCCCCTTCTGATAAACAAATCATGTCTCTTGCTGCAGATCTTATTTCTCTTATCAGGGGGTCTCACCCTCATCCAGACAGAGGTTCTCAGCCGCCTGCAGAGAAAAGGCCCAGACCTGAGCAGGCCGACAACCTCTCTTCAGATGAAGCCTCTGGGGATTCTGAGCATTCAGATACCCAAGAAGAATCCATCCAAGCCTATGAGGACTCTGATGCTGAGGAATCAATTCCCTCTGCCTCTCTTCCAGAGGATTTTTCGTTCGGTGAAGTCCTACACTCTGAGGGAGCATTTTAAATGGCAGGGTCAGGAATTTTCTGATTCCAGGGAAAGACTACGTACCTTCCTCAAGCTTCCCCAGCACAGACCTTTAGCTATCCCTCCAGTTATGGATGTCCTGGATTATGTTTTCTTAGACTCCAGTGCTAACCCTGATTCTCTCCCTCCTGCTCCTGTTAAGCCAGACAGATATTATAGGGTCCCTGACACCCACAAACATCTCTAAGGCCCATTCTGTGGATCTAGAAACTATTTCACAGGGCCCCAAGGGAGTGGCTACTTCTACAGCCAAGAATCCACTGCCAGTGGATAGGGAAGCTAGGTCCCTGGAGAGATGGGGTAAAAAAGTTTATACCTCTACCACCCTGGCCATGAGGTCACTTAACTGCCTTTTTCATATGTTTCAGTACCAGGATTTTTTACTGGATGATTTACAGAAAAAGATTTCCTCTCCTGAGCCTATTGATAAAAAGGCATTGCAGGGTCTAGTACATAACACTCAGCAGGTTAGCAATCATTTTCTTCAGTGTGGTTATGATGCATTGGAGGCTTTATGTAGGGCAGCTATGACTGGGGCTGTTATACGTAGACATGCTTGGTTAAAAGAACAGCCACTGCCAGACCATGTTAAAGTAAAGTTACTTGATGCACCTCTGGAAAAACAGAAGCTTTTTGGTGCTAATGCACAAGATGTGTTTAAGTCCGTTGAGGAAAAAGCTAAATCAGTACAGACAGTCAGATTTCCTCCAGGTAAAGCCACCCAGATTCAGCAGGAATTGGCCTTCAAAGAATTGGTCCTTTCCAGACACTGACAAGTTTCAAAGGGGAAAAAACAGGCATGCCCGAGGTAGAGGGCAATACCGAGGCTCCTACAGGGGCTGCCAATGGCAACCACCAAATCAAAGAAGTGGCGCAGGCAGTCCAGCTGCACCACAAGGACAACCACAATGACTTGACTTTCATACCGCCTACAAAGGTTCAAAGAGAAGCACCTTTGGGCGGAAAATTATCCTTATTCTCAAAAAAACTGGCATATCTTAACCAAGGACAAATGGATTCTGGATTTAATAGACAAAGGTTACAGATTCCACTTCCATACTTTACCAATAAGACAAGGCATGCCAAACCTGCCACTTCATCAAAGGGCAGAGGCACTCATACAAGTTTCAAAGCTGTTAAATATAAAAGCAATAGAAAAGGTCCTCCCCAGGAACAAGGCCAGGGATTTTATTCAAAACTGTTCCTTGTTCCAAGAAAGGAAAACAAATGGAGGCCTATACTGGACTGGTCTACTCTAAATACTTCTCATTGTGCCTTCAAAATGCTGACGTTGCAGGAACTCCTTCCCATGCTGGGCAAGGGGTCTTGGCTGGTCACTCTGGACCTCAAGGAGACATACCTGCATGTCCCAATCAGACAAAGCTGCAGAAGATGCCTCAGATTTCTTGCAGGGACAGAGCATTATCAATTCTCAGCATTGCCGTTTGGCTTATCTACTGCGCCCAGTGTGTTCACGAAATGCCTGGCATCAGTAGTGGCACACTGCAGACTCCAGGGGATTCAAATATACCCCTACCTGGACGACTGCCTCGTACAAGCAGACAACAAACAAACCTTGATAGCAAACTTGGACTGTCATTCAATTACTACAGGCCTTGGGATACACAGTCAACATTCAGAAATCAAGACTTCTGCCATCCCAACAGATTATTTTCCTAGGTGCCAAACTGGACACAAACACAAATGGCTTCTCACAGAGGAAAAACAACAGCAGTTACCAGAGTACTTCAAAGGCCTAGCAAAGCTCTCCCAGCTGACTGCAAGGAAAATCCTGCAGGCCCTGGGGTTCATGGCATATTGCATTCTTCTGATTACCTTTGGCAAGACTTCGTATGAGAAAGCTGCAATGGTACTTAAAAAGCTTATGGTCCCAACACAGCCAAAGCCTAGAGGACGTAATCCCACTCATTCCATGTCTACAAAGAGAATTTTTGTGGTGGGCTCAAACAAAGTCAGTTAAACAAAGGCATGTCTTTCAACAAACCTCAAGCAGGTCAAATGATTACAACAGACACCTCAGACCATGGATGGGGGGCGCACATGGAGGGCAGATGCATTCAAGGTGAATGGACACAAAGGGAAAGGCATCTGCACATAAACCAAAAAGAGATGTTGGCAGTGATGCATGCAATCGAGTCTTTCGAAGAATCACTTCAACAAGGACATTTACTAATAAGGACAGACAACACCACTGTTATGTGGTATATAAACAAGCAGGGAGGCACTCATTCTTATCCCCTCTGCAGACTAACAATGATTCTCTTGGAAAAATCCCTAAGTCTGAAGATACATCTGCATTCCCAGTTTGTGCCAGGCAAGGACAATGTACTGGCGGACAAGCTGAGCAGAAATTTCTTGGATCCACACGAATGGATGCTGCATCCTCAAATTTTCTCACAAATAACAAGGACATGGGGAAGACCGGACATAGATCTCTTTGCTTCTCACATGAATCATCACCTGAAAAAGTTCTGTTCAAGGACCCACCATCCTCTAGCCTGGAAAACGGATGCTCGCTCCTTCAGCTGGAATTCCCTAACAATTTATGCATTCCCTCCTCTACCACTGCTGACCAAGGTGATACTGAAGATCAAAGCAGAACATCCAACAGGCATTTTGATAGCTCCAGACTGGCCAAGGCAGCACTGGTACCCATTGCTGTTGAGCATAACTCTGACCAAACCGTGGCGTCTGCCACTATGGCCTCTGCTTCTAACACAACACGATTACAGGACTGTTCATCAAAACCTGAAAACATTGCATCTGGCAGCCTGGAGGTTATCATAACTCCTTCCGATATCTCTTTCCAAAAAAGTTCAAGAGATCCTACTGGAAGCACGCAGACCTTCCACCAGAAAAACCTACTCAGCCAAGTGGAAGAGATTCATCATCTGGAATGCTAACAGGGGTCAGGATACAACAGTATTGAGTATACCTCAGATATTGGAATACTTGGCAGAAATGTTTCATACTGGTCTCTCATTCTTCCATAAAGATTCATGCCTCGGCAATCTCAGCAAAATACAATTGTGATCCACCTGTGTTTTCGCATCCTTTGCTAAGACAGTTCCTAAGAGGGGTAAAGAATATCAAACCTCCCAGGAAACCACAATTACCTGCATGGGACCTCAATTTCGTCTTGGAAAAATTAACTCTTCCTCCCTTTGAACCAGCAGCAACTTCAGAAATGCAATTTCTCTCATGGAAAACGGTTTTCCTATTGGCAATCACATCAGCAAGAAGAGTCTCTGAGATACAGGCACTCATGGCAGTACCTCCTTTTCTCATTTTTCATCAGGACAGAGTCTCTCTAAACCAATCCTTCATTCATGCCGAAAGTAATTTCCAGGGTGTCTCTAAATCAAGCCATTCACCTGCCTACTTTCTTCCCCAATCCTGAAAACAGGGGGGAAGCACTGCTGCATACTTTGGACATACACAGGCAACTACGCTACTACTTGGACAGAACTAAGGCCACCAGAAAGTCTGACCAACTGCTTGTAGCCTATGCTGCTGGAGTACAAGGAAAAGCAATCTCCAAACAATTAATTTCCAAATGGATTGGACACTGCATCAGATTCTGCTATTCTTTTCATGGAAAGTGTGCCAGCCAATATTAGGCCACACTCCACCAGAGCTATAGCCACTTCCACAGCTTTCCTAAGAGGAGTGGCTACAAAGGACATTCTAGAGGCTGCTACATGGAGCTCCGTGCATACATTTACCAAGCACTACAACCTGCCTTTATACTCCAGATCCCGCGCAGGTTTTGCTTCGGCAGTCCTGCAGGGCATTTTAGCTACACCATCACTTAGTTCCATCCACCCCCAGCTTGGCTATGGTATTCAACCCATATGTTATGACTGCAGTTGCATTCTTGAAGGACATAGTACAGTTTTGTACCTACCATAAATGTAGATGTCCGATAGATATGCAGCTGCAGTCGGGTTTTCCCACCCTCCTACCCCTCTGCAACCTTCTTTATGGGTACACTCCCCCTATTCCTATTAGCTGGGTGTATCTCCTATGGTGTATCTGTTTATTACTGTTGTGCATGTCTGGAATTGTTTATCCATTCACCAAATTTAGCCTTCCTAGGAGGGCACCTGGCATCTGGGGCAAGAAACACTGAAGATGGCGTCGGCCGATGCCTTTATACTCCAGCCGTTCTGACGTCGGAGAGGAGGCGACACCAGCCTACGCCGGACCCAGACATTGGAATCCGGCCGACCGAGGGCTGCCTGAGGCAGGACAACCGACCGAGGGCTGCCTGAGGCAGGACAACCGACCGAGGGCTGCCTGAGGCAGGACAACCGACCGAGGGCTGCCTGAGGCAGGACAACCGACCGAGGGCTGCCTGAGGCAGGACAACCGACCGAGGGCTGCCTGAGGCAGGACAACCGACCGAGCGCTGCCTGAGGCAGGACAACCGACCGAGGGCTGCCTGAGGCAGGACAACCGACCGAGGGCTGCCTGAGGCAGGACAACCGACCGAGGGCTGCCTGAGGCAGGACAACCGACATCTACATTTATGGTAGGTACAAAACTGTACTATTCCATTCACTCTGCCAAAAAATGAATGGGCAGAGGCACAAACAGGTTACATCCCTCATGCATATGGGGGCCCTTTAGACTGTACCAGAACAGGAAAAAGAACAAGGTTTTTACTCAAAACTGTTCTTGGTACCAAGAAAGGACCAGGCTTGGCGGCCAATACTAGATTTATCGATTTTGAACACATACCTGGACACTCCAAAATTCAAAATGCTGAATTTGCAGCAGCTTCTGTCCATGCTGGGCAAGAATGCTTGGCTGGTGACTTTAGACCTAAGAGGCATACCTGCATGTCCCAGTAAGACAATCGTGCAGAAGATACCTCAGATTCAAGGCTGGCTTAATGCATTACCAATTCTCTGCACTGCCCTTTGGCTTATCTACTGTGCCCAGGGTGTTAAAGTGCCTGGCACCAGTAATTGCATTTTGCAGACAAATATATCCTTACTTGGACAATTGACTCATTCAAGCAGAGAATAAGGACACTGTTCGACACCTGGAGTTTGTGAGAAGGCTTCTAACATGCCTAGGGTACACAGTAAACAAAAATAAATCACTAGTACCCTCTCAAAAGTTAACATTCCTGGGTGCAAGCTTGAATACACCTGCCCAGATGGCTTACCTCACGCCAGTCACGCAAAGGCAACTGACTACCTACTTCAAACTGATGGCAACAAAAACAGTCTTCTGCAAGACAAATTCTGCGGGCTCTGGGCTTCATGGCATCCTACTGATTCCATATACAAGACTGCATATGAGGAAGCTTCAATGGTACCTAAAAAGTTTATGGAGTCAACATTCTCAGTCTGGAAACAATGATTCCTCTCATTCCCTGTCTGCAACAGGAGTATCTGTAGTGGACAAAGGCATGTCACCAAAACATGGGGCTGCCATTTGCTCTACCCCCTGCCAGCCAAACCGTAACGGATGCATCAGATTATGTCTGGGGGGCCCACATGGCAGGAAGATGCATTCGGGGCATATGGCCACCAAAACAAATGCATCTACATATCAACCAGAAAGAGATGCTAGCTTTTCAAAATGCCCTAACAGCCTTCAAGGACTTACTTCATCCAGGACAACTACTAATAGACGGACAACACCACAGTCATGTGGTATATAAGCAAGCAAGGGGGCACACACTCATACCCCCTTTGCAGATTGGCCATGGCACTGTGTGACGCAGCTTTGACCTACCAAATACATCTTCAAGCTCAATTTCTGCCAGGAAAACAAAACACTCGAAGATTATTTAAGCCGAAACCATTACGGATCCTCACGAGTGGAAACTAAATCCACAAGTCTTCAGCATAACCAAGAAATGGGGGAGCCTATACATCTATTTGCCTCTCCTCAAGATTATGTTGAAAAGATTCTACACAAGGACTTATCACAGAAAAGCATGGAAAGTGGACGCCCTATCCTTCAGTTGGAAAAATCTATCAGTTTACGCCTTTCCTCCTCTGCCTCTTCTCCACAAGGTCCTCCTAAAAGTCAGACGAGAACAAAGATATTAATTGCCTCGGACTGGCCCCACCAATACTGGTACCCAATCCTAAGGAACTTGTCGCAATACCCAGCTTGGACCTTGCCTCAAAAACCACAACTACTGTCCCAGCAATACAATCTGATCCTGCACAATCAACTACAGACTCTGAACCTGGCAGCATGGCTGATCATGTAGTCATACAAACACCTCAGTAAAGCTGTGATGGATATTTTGGAAGCCAGAAGGCCTAGTACTAGAAAATCTTATGCTGACAAATGGAAGAGATTCTGTGCTTGGAATCTAGCACAAGGAACTGATAACAGCAGAACCAAATATTCCTCAGATATTGCAATACTTAACGGAGATGCTTGATAAAGGCCCATCTTTCTCAATTAAAATCCATGACTCTATTTCGGCTCATGACAATAGAGCCACCAATCTCTTCTTATGCTTTACTAAAGCAGTATCTTAGAGCAGCCAAAAATTTAACGCCTCCTAGATCACCATTACCTGTATGGGACCTCAGTTATATGTTGGAAAAGCTCACCCTGCCTCCATTTGAGCCAGCTGCTACCGCTGATATAAAGTTCTTATGGAAAACAGCTCTGCTGCTAGCAATTACTTCAGCAAGAAGAGTGTCAGAGCTACCGGCCCTCATGGCTGTAGAGCCTTTTCTAATATTTTACCCAGACAGGGTATCTCTGAGGATAAATCCTACTTTTATGCCTAAGGTGGTTTCCAGTGTGGCTCTTAACCAAACAATTCGTCTGCCAACCTTTTATCCAAATCTGCAGAACAAGGGGGAGAATTCTGCATTCTTTGGACGTACACAGCTAAGATTCTACTTAAGCAGGAGTAAAGCTCTAAGAAAAACTGAGCAATTACTAGTGACATGCTGCAGGATTAGAAGGTAAGGCTATTTCAAAGCAGACAGTTTCAAAGTGGATAAGCCACTGCATCAGTTTCTGCTACTTACACCATGGTAAACCTGTACCCAAGGGCATTAGGTCTCATTCCACCAGAGCTGCAGCTACTTCAGCAGCCTTTCTAAGGGGAGTACCAACCAAAGACATTCTAGAGGCTGCTACTTGGAGTTCTGTTCACACCTTTACAAAACATTACCATTTGCCTCTACTCTAAATCCAGGGCAGGCTTTGCCACTGCAGATGTTCATAGTGTTTCACTGTTGTAGTCATTACACTTGGGTTATCCTGCTGGCAGGCTACCCGCAGTTGGCCCGAGTTCCAAAGTCTAGGTCCGGCGTCTGTTGTTGTCGCCTCTTCCCTGATGTCAGTGTGCCAGGGGTATAAAAGAAGCAACAGACGCAGTTTTCTTCAGGCTTTCTTGTCGTGCGGTGCCCGAAGCAAAAACAAGTTCGCAAGTGCCGGTCGACTGACTCCTGAGATTTTCGAAATATTGTTTCAGAACCAAAGTCTTCAATAAAGCCAAGTACCCCGTTGGGGAAACTTTTTGTAGCTCCAGACCGATGTCAGTAAAAGTTAACAATTGTATTTCTTGTGGGAAGCAAGTACCTCATAAGGACTTTCACTCTTACTGTATTCCTTGCCTAGGCCCTGACCACAACAGGTTTTTTGACGGGCAGTTGTCTGTTTTGTGCTAAATTCAACAAAAGCGCTGTCTGATTTTGCTTTACATTGCTTTGGCCGAAGGTTTAACAGCATAATGCAGTCGGAACAACAGACGACCGGAATTCATAAACGCAAAGACAAGGAAAAGGACAGGCATCAGAGGTCCAAAACTGACTAAGCCTCTTCTGGGCCAGTCGCCGGTTCTCAGTGCGGTGCTTTCGCAGCTCCTGACACCCGCTGCCTCAGAGCCACAGGCCGTATCTGACTCCCACGTGGAGACAACTAGGCCTCTGGATACTAGGTATTGTGCCTGCGGAAACTATTCCTTCAGATGGGTCCGGAGCTGCTGAGCAGGCATCAGCTTCTGAGGGTGTTAGGCCTTCACAGCTTACTATTAAGTCCACTGCAGCAGCCAAGGCAAAGTCAAAAACACCATTAAAGACAAGGAAACAAGTACAGCATTCTCCTGGACAGTCATCCATGCCAAAGAAACAGATGCTTGAAATGGCCGAAGACTTAATTACTTTGATCAGGGGTTCCCATCCCCCACCTGATAAAAGGCCTAGGCAAGACACTGACTATGATTCCTGACAAAGTTTCTATTTCTTCTGATTCCTCTTCAGATCAGGGCTATTCTCTCCCTCCCTGTGAGGACTCTGATGCTGAAGAATCTATACCTTCAGCCTCTCCACCTGAGGATTATTCTTTTGGGGAAACACTGCACACCATGAGGGAGCATTTCCACTGGGAGAGCCAGGATTATTCAGAATCCAAGAAAAGGCTCAGACTTTCTTTTATTGCCTCGGCACAGGCCCCTGGCTATATCCCCCTGTGCTTCATGTTTTCTCTGAATCCAGTCTGTCTCCTGATTTTTACCCCCCTGCACCAGTCAGGCCAGACAGGTACTACAGGGTCCCTGACTCTCAAATTCCTTTATAAAAACCCTGCTGCTGACCCAGAAACCATTTCTCAGGGTTCCAAAGGGGTTAAGGCTTCCACTGCAAAAAACCCTGTCTTCTCTGATAGGGATTCTAGAGCTCTGGATAGATGGGGGGTAAAAGTTTGCACTTCTGCTACTTTAGCTGTAAGGGCTTTAAACTGCCAGTTTCACATGCTTAAATATCAACAGTACCTCATGTCTTTGTTAAAACAGAAAATGCTTACAAACTCAAAGTCCTGACAATAAGGAAATGCAGGATTTATTGCATGCAGCTGAACAAGTGGGAAAGCATACTCTGCAGTGTGGTTTTGATTAATAGAGGCTTCTTGTAGAGCTGCAGTTACAAGCTCTGCCATTCGAAGGCATGCTTGGTTGAAAGAACAAAGTTTACCTGAACATGTTAAAGTAAAATTATTGGGTGCTCCACTACAGCATGATACTTTGGTGTTAAGGCAGAACAGGTGTTAAAGAAAATGGAGGATAAAGCAAAATCAATGCAGACAGTGAAGGATTTCTTACAGGTTCAACCACCTAGGTTTAGCAGAAACTGGCCTTCAAAAAATTGGTCCTTTCCAGTGTCAGGCCACAGAGGCAGATCTCAGCCCCAAGGCTCCTACAGACCTAAACAATGGGGTGCTTCAGCCCCCAATGGAGGAGAAGACAGATCACAACCTTATAGGAAACGGTCCCAATGACTTCCCTCTACAAATGCCAAGCACTTACCTTTTGACAGCACCCCTAGGGGGAAAGCTAGCACTTTTCTCGCAAAACTGGCAATCACCCAGGGCAAATGGGTACTGAATATTGTTTCTCAAGGTTACAGGTTCCACTTTCACACCCTTCCAAAATCAATAGGTATGCCGGACCTGCTACAAAACCAGTGGGCAGAGGCACAAAAGCAAATTGCTGCTTTCATGGACATGGGAGCTGTTCAGAGAGTACCACAGCAAGAACAGGGACAAGGATTTTACTCTAGACTTTTCCTCGTACCCAGAAAGGACAAAACCTGGAGTCCAATACTGGACTTGTCAATCCCAAATACTTTCCTGGATGTTCCAAAATTCATAATGTTAACACTGCAGCAACTTCTACCCATGTTGGGCAAGGCTTGGCTAGTTGCTTTGGACCTCTAGGCATACCTGCATATCCCAATCAGACAATCTTGCAGAAGATACCTCCGATTCATAGCTGGCTCAATGCATTACCAATTCTCTGCACTGCCCTTTGGCTTATCTACTGTGCCCACGGTTTTCACAAAATGCCTGGCACCAGTAATTGCATTTTGCAGACAGAGGAATTGAAATATATCCTTACTTGGACAACTGCCTTATTTAAGCAGAGAGCAAGGACATTCTACCAAAACATCTGGCGTTTGTAAAAAGATTACTAATTTGCCTAGGGTACACAGTAAACGAAAAGAAATCAAAACTAGTGCCCTCTCAAGAGATAATATTCCTGGGTGCAAACTTAAATACAACTGCCCAGATGGCTTATCTCACACCAGACAAGCAAAGGCAACTGACTCCTTACTTTCAAATGATGGCAACAAAGACCCAGCTCCCTGCAAGAAAAATTCTGCAGGCCCTGGGCTTCATGGCATCCTGCATTCTACTAATTCCATATGCAAGACTGCATATGAGGAAACTACAATGGTATCTAAAAAGTGTTTGGACTTATTGCCACAGCCTGGAAACAATAATAACTCTAATTCCCTGCCTACAACAGGAGTTTCGATGGTGGTCCCGGGCCTGTCACCACCACAAGGGACAGCCTTTCACCTTGCCCACAGCCAGGCAGACAACTGATGCATCGGATTATACCTGGGGGGCACACATGGCAGGAAAATGTATTCAGGGCATGTGGCCCAAGGAACAAATGCATCTTCACATCAATGAAAAAGAGATGCTAGCTGTACAGAATGCCCTGACAGCCTTCAAGGATCTTCTACATCCAGGACAACTATTACTAAAGACTGACAACACCACAGATGTCCTTCAAGAATGCAACTGCAGTCATAACATATGGGTTGTCCTGCCTCAGGCAGCCCTCGGTCGGCCGAATTCCAAAGTCTGGGTCCGGCGTCGGCTGGTGTCGCCTCTCCGTCACAACGGCTGGAGTATAAAGGCATCGGCCGACGCCATCTTCAGTTTTTCTTGCCGCGCGGTGCCCGAAGCAGAAGCAGTTCACAAGTGCCGGTCGGTCAGGTTCTGTGTGTTCAGTACCGAAGTCATCTAAAAGCTAAGTACCCCGTTGGGGAACATTTTTTCTTGCCTCAGCTGATGTCAGAACAAATTGAGAGTTAATAATTGTTTGTTTTGTGGTAAACAAATACCTCATAAGGACTTCCATTCTTACTGTCTTCCTTGCCTAGGCCCAAACCACGACGTCTCGGCCTGTGCTTGCTTTAATAAGCGCACTCAGGCGTCGGGCAGAATTTGCTGAAGACTTTTTTGGCGAATCCTTTGCATGTACCATGCCGTCGGATCTACCGACAGCTCAATCTTCCAAAAAACTGAAGGACCGGGACCGGCATCCTCGGCCCGCGTCCTCCACCGATACTACTCCTAGACCCTCCGCTAGTGCTTCGGTCCCTGCAGAAGCGGTAATTCTGCCGCTCCAGGCCGACACAGCGTTTAGTCCTTCGGTCCCGGAGACCTCTCTGGTGCCAGTTGTTGATTTTCCACCGGATACCGAAGTTCTTGATTTACCCGACACCATTCTGGTGGACAAGGTCACTCCTGCACGTGGGGCTGCTAGGCCTCCTGTATCTATGTCCATCAAGGCCTTTGCACGTGCTAAGGCCGCCAGCCAGGCCAAGGCCCATCCTAAACCTGCTGTTCAGGCCCCTTCTGATAAACAGATTGTCTCTTGCTGCAGACCTTATTTCCCTTATCAGGGGGGTCTCAGCCTCACCCAGACAGAGGTTCTCAGCCTCCTGCAGGGAATAGGCCTAGAACTGAGCAGACTGAAAACCTCTCCAGATGAGGCCTCTGGGGATTCTGAGCATTCAGATATTAAAGAATCCTTTCAGGCCTATGAGGACTCTGATGCTGAGGAATCAATTCCCTCTGCCTCTCCTCCAGAGGATTTCTCTTTTGGTGAAGTCCTGCACTCTGAGGGAACATTTCCATTGGCAGGGTCAGGAATTCTCTGATTCCAGGAAAAGGCTCCGTACCTTCCTAAAGCTTCCCCAGCACAGACCTTTAGCTATTCCTCCTGTGATGGATGTTTTCTCCGATTTCAGTGCTAACCCTGACTCTCTCCCACCTGCTCCTGTCAAGCCAGACTGATATTGGGTCCCTGACGCTCTCAAACATCTCTTTAAGGCCCACACCGTGGATTTAGAAACCATTTCACAGGGTCCCAAGGGAGTGGCTACCTCCACTGGCAAGAATCCTTTGCCAGCGGATAGGGTAGCTAGGTCTATGGAGAGATGGGGTAAAAAAGTTTATACCTCTACCACCCTAGCCATGAGGTCTCTTAACTGCCTTTTTCATATGTTTCAGTACCAGGATTTTTTACTGGATGATTTACAGAAAGTTAGCCTCTCCTGAGCCTATTGACAGAAAGGCATTGCAGGATCACATACATAACACTCAGCAGGTTAACAATCATTTTCTTCAGTGTGGTTATGATGCATTGGAAGCTTCATGTAGGGCAGCTATGACTGGGGCTGTGATACGTAGACATGCTTGGTTAAAAGATCAGCCACTGCCAGACCATGTCAAAGTAAAGTTACTTGATGCACCTCTGGAAAAACAGAAGCTTTTTGGTGCTAATGCACAAGATGTGTTAAAGTCCATTGAGGAAAATGCTAAGTCAGTACAGACAGTCAAGGATTTCCTCCAGGTTCAGCCACCCAGATTCAGTAGAAACTGGCCTTCAAAGAATTGGTCCTTCCCAGACTCGGACAAGTTTCAAAGGGGAAAGAACAGGTGTGGCCGAGGCCAATACAGAGGATCCTACAGGGGGACGCCAGTGGCAACCTACAAATCAAAGAAGTGCTGCAGCCAGTCCAGCTGCACCACAAGAACAATCACAATGACTTGACTTTCGTACCGCCTACAAGGGCTCAGAGAGAAGCACCCTTGGGCGGAAAATTATCCTTATTCTCAAAGAACTGGCATATCTTAACCAAGGACAGTTGGATTCTGGATTTAATAGACAAGGGTTACAGATTCCACTTCCATACTTTACCTACAAGACAAGGCATGCCAAACCTGCCACACCATCAAAGGGCAGAGGCACTCATTCAAGTTTCAAAGCTATTGGGTATAAAAGCAATAGAAAAGGTACCTCCCCAGGAACAAGGCCAGGGATTCTATTCAAGACTGTTCCTTGTTCCAAGAAAGGAAAACAAATGGAGGCCTATACTGGACTTTTCTACTCTAAATACCTTTCTCATTGTGCCAAAGTTCAAAATGCTGACGTTACAGCAACTCCTTCCCATGCTGGGCAAGGGGTCTTGGCTGGTCACTCTGGACCTCAAGGAGGCATACCTGCATGTCCCAATCAAAGCTGCAGAAGATACCTCAGATTTCTTGCAGGGACAGAGCACTATCAATTCTCAGCATTGCCGTTTGGCTTATCTACTGCGCCCAGAGTGTTAACGAAATGCCTGGCATCAGTAGTGGCACACTGCAGACTCCAGGGAATTCAAATATACCCCTACCTGGACGACTGCCTTATACAAGCAGACAACAGACAAACCTTAATAAAAAACTTGGACTATGTCATGCAATTACTACAGGCCTTGGGATACACGGTCAACGTTCAGAAATCAAGGCTACTGCCATCCCAACAGATTATTTTCCTAGGAGCCAAACTGGACACACAAACACAAATGGCCTACCTCACAGAGGAAAAACAGCAGTTACCAGAGTACTTCAAAGGCCTAGCACAGCTCTCCCAGCTGAGTGCAAGGAAATTCCTGCAATCCCTGGGGTTCATGGCATCATGCATTCTTCTGATACCTTTGGCAAGACTTCATATGAGAAAGCTGCAATGGTGTTTGAAAAGCTTATGGTCCCAACACAGCCAAAGCCTAGAGGACGTAATCCCACTTATTCCATGCCTGCAAAAGGAATTCTTGTGGTGGGCTCAAGCAAGTCAATTAAAGGCATGTCTTTCAACAGACCTCAAGCGGGTCAAACAATTACAACAGACTCCTCAGATCATGGATGGGGGGCGCGCATGGAGGGCAGATGCGTTCAAGGTGAATGGACACCAAAGGAAAGACATCTGCACATAAACCAAAAAGAGATGCTGGCAGTGATGCAATCAAGAGTGTCGAAAAATCACTGCAGCAAGGACAATTACTAATAAGGACAGACAACACCACTGTCATGTGGTATATAAACAAGCAGGGAGGGACTCATTTATACCCCCTCTGCAGTCTAACAATGACTCTCTGGGGAAAAAGCACGGAGTCTGAAGATACACCTGCAATCCCAGTTTGTGCCAGGCAAGGACAATGTACTGGCGGACAAGCTGAGCAGAAATTTCTTGGATCCACACGAATGGATGCTGCATCCCCACATTTTCTCACAAATAACAAAGACATGGGGAAGACTGGACATAGATCTATTTGCGTCTCACAGGAATCATCACCTGGAAAGGTTCTGTACCAGGACCCACCATGCACTAGCCTGGACAACGGTTGCTCTCCAGCTGGAATTCCCTAAAAATTTATGCATTTCCTCCTCTACCACTGTTGACCAAGGTGATCCTGAAGATCAAAGCAGAACAACCAACAGGCATTTTGATAGCTCCAGACTGGCCAAAGCAACACTGGTACCCATTGCTGTTAAGCATAACTCAGACCAAACCGTGGCCCCTGCTCCTAACACAACACTACAGGACTGTTCATCAAAACCTGAAAACATTACATCTGACAGCCCATCTGACAGCCTGGAGGTTACTTTAACTCCTTCCGCTTCCAATCTTTCCAAGACAGTTCAGGGCATCTTATTGGAAGCACGCAGACCATCCACCAGAAAAGCCTATTCGGCCAAGTGGAAGAGATTCAGCATCTGGGCTGCCAACAGGGGTCAGGATACAACAGTACTGAGTATACCTCAGATACTGGAATACTTGGCAGAAATGTTTCATTCTGGACTCTCATATTCTTCCATAAAGATTCATGCCTCAGCAATCTCAGGAAGATACAATTGTGATCCACCAGTGTTCTCACATCCTTTGCTAAGTTCCTGAGAGGGATAAAGAATATCAAGCCTCCCCGAAAACAACCTGCATGGGACCTCAATTTTGTACTGTAAAAATTATCGCTGCCTCCTTTTGAGCCAGCAGCAACCTCGGAGATGCAATTTCTATCATGGAAAACGTTTTTTCTGTTGGCGGTCACATCAGCAAGAAGAGTCTCTGAGATACAGGCACTCATGGCAGTACCTCCTTTCCTCATTTTCCATCAGGACAGAGTCTCTCTAAGAACAAATCCTTCTTTCATGCCAAAGGTGATTTCCAGGGTGTCTCTAAATCAAGCTATTCACCTTCCTACTTTCTTCCCCAATCCTCAAAATAGAGGGGAAAGACTGCTGCATACCTTGGACATACACAGACAACTACGCTACTACTTGGACAGAACTAAGGCCACCAGAAAGTCTGACCAGCTGTTTGTAGCCTATGCTGCTGGAATACAAGGAAAAGCAATCTCCGAACAATTTCAAAATGGATTGGACACCGCATCAGATTCTGCTATTCTTACCATGGAAAGTGTGCCAGCCAATATTAGGCCACATTCCACCAGAGCTATAGCCACATCCACAGCTTTCCTAAGAGGAGTGGCTACAAAGGACATTCTAGAGGCTGCTACATGGAGCTCCATGCATACATTTAGCAAACACTACAACCTCAAAGCACAAAAAGACACTGAATACAGCAGCAAAAAACAACCAAATCACAAAATAGGCTGCTCAGGAGCCAATAACAAGTCCATCTATCGTGAAACGATTTATTCGATCGTACACATTAAAGCACACAAACAATACCAGGAATAAGCGCTTTCGTCACTGGGACTTCAACAGATCTGTTAAGTCCCAGTGACGAAAGCGCTTATCCTGGTATTGTTTGTGTGCTTTAATGTGTACGATCGAATAAATCGTTTTTTCACGATAGATGGACTTGTTGTTGGCTCCTAAACACTACAACCTGCCTTTATACTCCAGATCCCGAGCAGGCTTTGCTTCGGCAGTCCTGCAGGGCATTTTAGCTACACCATCCTTTTCTTAGCTCCATCCACCCCCAGCTTGGCTATGGTATTCAACCCATATGTTATGACTGCAGTTGCATTCTTGAAGGACATAGTACAGATGTCCTTCATGGATGCATCTGCAGTCATAACAACTGGGTTGTCCTGTCGTCAGGCAGCCCTTCAGTCGGCCGGATTCCAAAGTCTGGGTCCGGCTTCGGCTGATGTCGCACTTCACCCGACGTCATCTCTGTTGGTCTTCGGGTATAAAGGCATCAGCCGACGCCATTTTCCTCAGTCTTTCTTGCCGCGTGGCGCCCGAAGCAGAAGCTGTTCGCAAGGGTCGGTCGGATCCAGAGATTACTTCTACCGAATACTACTTCGAAGACTTCTAAAGCTAAGTACCCCGTTGGGGACTCTTTCTTGCCTCAGCCAATGTCAGAAAAAGTTAATAATTGTTTAACCTGTGGGAAACAAATACCTCATAAAGATTTCCACTCTTATTGTCTGCCTTGTTTAGGCCCAGCCCACGACGTAGCACCCTGTTCGGCCTGTGCTTCCTTCAACCGACAACGCTTAGGCGCGTCGGAGTTTGCTGAACAGTTTTTCGGTTCTGATTTTGCGTACATTATGCCGCCGGATCCTCCGACTACCCAATCTACCAAAAACGCAAAGATAAAGACCGACACTTCGGTCCGCGGTTTCGCGAAACCATGGTTAAGCAAACGAGTGTCTCTGTTTCGGCGAAACCGAAAACTGATCAAAGTACAGCTGAATCTATCTCTACAACTGAGGCCCCTGCTACCACCCTTGAATCGGCCTCAGAAATTTTATCCACTACGGTGGTTGCCACTGACTTATCAGACACCATTCCCTTGGATGTCTCTACCCCAGCACATGGTGCTGCTAGGCCTCCAGCAGCCATGTCCATTAAGGCCTTCGCCAGGGCTAAAGCAGCCAAGACTACTAAAACAGTGCCTGTTAAACCCCTACAACCAGGCCCTCCTCTAGTTCTCAAATGCTTACTCTGGCAGAAGATTTAATTTCATTAATTAGAGGATCTCAATCTCACCCAGACAGGGCCTCTCAGCCCCCAGAGAAGAGACCTAGGGCAGAGCCCCCTGAGCCAGTGTCCTCTGATTCTGCCGATGAATCAGACATAACTGACCAGCCAGAGGCTCCTTTCTCCAATTTTGAAGACTCTGATGCTGAAGAATCCATTCCAGCTGCTTCCCCCCCCAGAAGAATTCTCCTTTGGGGAAACCTTACATGCCATGCGAGAGCAGTTCCAATGGCAGCAACAGGATTTTTCAGACTCCAGAAAAAGACTTAGGACCTTTCTGCACCTTCCACAGCACAGGCCCTTAGCTATACCTCCTGTTCTTTCTGTGGTGGATTATGCTTTCAATGATGTCTGCTCCGCACCAGATTCTTTACCTCCAGCCCCTGCCAAACCAGACAGATTTTACAGGGTGCCAGACACTCATCACCACCTTTACAAGGCCCCACTTGCAGACCCGAAACTATATCCCAGGGTCCCAAGGCAGTAGCCGCGACCATAGCTAAAAACCCTATTCCTTCTGAAAGGGAAGCAAGGTCATTAGACAGATGGGGCAAAAAGGTCTACACTTCAGCTACTCTCTCAGCTAGAGCTTTAAACTGTCAGTTTCACATGATACAATACCAAGAGTTTATGCTTGATCAGTTAACTAAAAAGCTAACCACTGATGAATCTCTTGATAAGAAATATGTATTAGAAATGGTAAATAACATACAACAGGTTAGTAACCATTCCTTAAAATGTGGCTATGATGCACTGGAGGCTTCATTTAGATCAGCCATGACTGGCACAGTGATAAGAAGGCATGCTTGGCTAAAGGAGCAAGCTTTACGGATCATGTTAAAGCTAAGCTGCTAGATGCTCCTATGGATAAGACAAGTTTGTTTGGTACACCTGCCCAGCAGGTTATGAAGAAAATGGAAGAAAAGGCAAAATCTGTTCAAACGGTTAAAGATTTCTTGCAGGTTCAACCCCCCAGGTTTAGCAGGAACTGGCCTGCCAAAATTGGTCCTTTCCTGACTCCACAAGATCTCAAAGGGGCAGGAATAGACGTTCCAGAGGCAGAAACCAATCCAGAGGAGGTGCCTACAGAGGACGACAGTGGCAAGGTAACAACAGAGGCACAGACACCACCTCTGCCACTACATCAACACAGCCACAGTGACTTAACCCTAAATCAGCCTACCAGGGAACAAATAGCAGCTCCTCTAGGCGGAAAGTTAACCTTATTTTCAAAGAACTGGCACTATATAACAAAAGACAAGTGGATTTTACAAACCATAGATCAAGGTTACCGGTTCCACTTCCACACTTTACCAGTCAAAAGAGGAATGCTAAATCTACCTCCAAATCAAAAAACAGAGGCTCTACAACAGATAATGCAGTTAGCAAAAATGAGAGCTGTGGAAAGAGTGCCAACAGCAGAGCAAGGAAAGGGGTTCTACTCCAGATTATTCCTAGTTCCAAGAAAGGAAAAAGTTGGAGACCAATTCTGGACCTGTCCACCTTAAATACTTACATCATTGTCCCAAAATTCAAAATGCTGACCCTACAGCAACTTCTTCCCATGTTGGGCAAGGAGTGTTGGCTGGTAACTCTAGATCTCAAGGAGGCATACCTGCACGTCCCCATTCGACCAATCTGCAGAAGATACCTCAGATTTCTTGCAGGATCAGAGCACCATCAATTCTCAGCATTGCCCTTTGGCTTATCTACTGCCCAGAGTATTCACAAAATGCCTGGCATCAGTAATCGCCATTGCAGACTACAGGAATTCAAATTTACCCATACCTGGACGACTGCCTGCTACAAGGGGACAACAAAAGCAAGCTGACAACAGATTTACAAAGGGTCATTTACTTGCTACAAGCACTGGGATACACAGTCAATTTACAAAAGTCAAGGCTGATACCATCCCAAACAAGGACATTCTTGGGCGCGGAATTGGACACAGTAAAACAAATGGCATTCCTAACTACAGAAAAACAAAAAGAACTCCCTCTTTACTTCTTGGCACTAACAAAACTGAACAAGTTAACAGCAAGAAAAGTACTGCAGGCCTTGGGCTTCATGGCATCATGCATAATCTTGGTCCCACTTGCCAGACTACATATGAGAACTACAGTGGTACCTAAAGAATTTATGGTCCCAACACACACAGCCTAGAAACAGAAATCCCACTAATTCCATGCTTAAAACAGGAGTTCCTATGGTGGGCTCAGGCATGCCAGTCAAACCCAGGGCTACCCTTTCGCAGATGTCAAGCAAGCCAGACCATCACAACAGACGCTTCAGACCTAGGATGGGGGGCCCACATGCTGGACAAATGCGTGCAAGGATTGTGGACACAGGATCAACTTCACCTGCACATCAACATAAAAGAAATGCTGGCAGTAAAACTGGCAATCCAAAAGTTCAGACCATTTCTCAGAGGGCCAGTTGATGATAAGGTCAGACAACACCACAGTCATGTGGTACATCAACAAACAGGGAGGCACTCATTCATACCCCCTATGCAGAATGACTTTGGAGCTGTGGACCCTGGCACTCAGCTACAACATCCAGTTACAGGCAATATTTGTACCGGGAAAAGAGAATACTCTAGCAGACATATTAAGCAGAACCACATCGGATGCCCACGAATGGAAGCTGCACCCGGACATCTTCAAGACCATCTCAAAGAAATGGGGAATGCCTCAGATAGACCTATTCGCATCACCTCTCAATCACCAGCTCAAAAAATTCTGCACAAGGACATTCCACCCACTAGCATGGAAAGTGGATTCGCTCTCCTTCAGCTGGAAAGGCCTAACAGCATATGCATTCCCACCTCTTCCCTTGATACACAAGGTATTACTAAAAATCAAGGAAGAACGTCCAAGGATAATCCTGATAGCTCCAAACTGGCCAAGACAACACTGGTACCCACTGCTGAGGAGCATGTCTCGGAACAATATGTGGCCAAATACCCCTGATGCCTTTGTTAACTCAGAACAACTACAACATCATGCATCCAAACCTAAAAACGTTGCAACTGACTGCATGGAACATCACATAGCAGCAGCTAATCCAGAACTTTCCCAAAGAGTTAGACATTATTCTTGAAGCACGCAGACCTTCAACAAGAAGAAACTATACTGGAAAATGGAAGAGGTTTGTCAGTTGGAGTACTGAAAGAGGAAAAGATGTGTCAAACGTAGATATGCCTAACATTCTGGAGTATCTGGCCGAACTTCTTCATTCAGGCCTGTCCTACTCCTCCATCAAGATACATGCATCAGCTATTTCAGCAGAATACATCTTTGATCCACCTGTTTTTTCGCACCCTTTGCTCAGGCAGTTCCTCAGAGGAATCAAGAATGTAAAACCTCCAAGGAAACCACCTTTACCAGCTTGGGACTTAAGTTGACACTATCACCCTTTGAACCAGCAGCAACAGCAGACCTACACCACCTGTCATGGAAAACTGCTTTCCTACTGGCAATTACTTCAGCAAGTAGGGTTTCAGAACTACAGGCCTTAATGGCAGTGCAACCCTTCCTAATCTTCCACCAAGATAGTGTCCATGAGGACTAATCCTACATTTATGCCTAAGGTGGTATCCAGAGTGTCTTTAAACCAGGCAATCCACCTACCTACCTTCTTTCCCAACCCACAAAACAGAGGGGAAAGGATACTGCATACTTTGGATGTACATAGACAGCTACGCTACTACTTGGACAGAACAAAAAGTAGCAGAAAGACTGACCAACTTTTTGTAGCCTATGCAACAGGAAGGGAAGGAAAAGCTATTTCCAAACAGACAATCTCCAAATGGATAGGAAATTGCATACGATTCTGTTACTCCTTCCATGGAAAACCAATTCCACAGAACATAAGACCTCATTCTACAAGGGCAACAGCCACTACCACAGCCTTCTTACGAGGAGTGGCAACTAAAGACATTATTGAGGTGGCTACTTGGACCTCCGTGCATACATTTGCCAAGCATTATAATTTGCCTCTATATTCCAGATCCCGAGCAGGGTTTGCCACTGCTGTACTGCAAGGGATCCTAAACACACCATAATCTAGTTTTATCCTCCTCCCCTAGTTGGCTATGGTATTCTACCCAGTTGTTATGACTGCAGATGCATCCATGAAGGACATACTACAGTTTTGTACCTACCATAAATGTAGATGTCCGAACTGGATAGCATCTGCAGTCAGGATTACCTCCCTCCTTCCCTCTGTGGTACTCCTAGGGTGTTTACCCTCCTAATAGCTAGCTGGTGGGGAGTCTTTATGGTGTATTTGTTGGTATATATGTACATACATGCTTATTTTTGTGTTTACCTCTATCTTTTTGGAAACATTGGCATCTATCCAAATTTTAGCCTTCAAGAGGGCTACTGGCATCTGGGGCAAGAAACACTGAGGAAAATGGCGTCGGCTGATGCCTTTATACCCGAAGACCAACAGAGATTACGTCGGGTGAAGTGCGACATCAGCCGGACCCGGACTTTGGAATCCGGCCGACTGAAGGGCTGCCTGACGACAGGACAACCCAGTTGTTATGACTGCAGATGCTATCCAGTTCGGACATCTACATTTATGGTAGGTACAAAACTGTACTTTTTGTACCTACCATAAATGTAGATGTCCGATAGATATGCAACTGCAGTCGGATTTTCCCTCCCTCCTTCCCCTATTTTCCTTTTTGGGCCCATTCCCCCTATTCCTATTAGCTGGGAGTATCTCCTATGGTTTATCTGTTTATTATTGTTGTGCATGTCTGGAATTGTTTATCCATTCACCAAATTTAGCCTTCCTATGAGGGCACCTGGCATCTGGGGCAAGAAACACTGAAGATGGCGTCGGCCGATGCCTTTATACTCCAGCCGTTGTGACATCTGAGAGGAGGTGACACCAGCCGACGCCGGACCCAGACTTTGGAATTCGGCCGACCGAGGGCTGCCTGAGGCAGGACAACCCATATGTTATGACTGCAGTTGCATATCTATCGGACATCTACATTTATGGTAGGTACAAAACTGTACTTTATGTGGTACATAAGCAAGGGGGGGCGCACATTACTACCCCCTCTGCAGGGAAGCCATGACTTTGTGGAACACAGCACTGACATATCAAGTACATCTGCAGGCACAATTCCTGCCAGGAACGAAAAATACACCGACAGACTAAGCAGAAGTCTCATGGATCCGCACGAATGGAAACTAAATCCACAGGTCTTCAGCATTGATAACAAGGAAATGGGGACGCCCAGACTTAGATCTTTTTGCCTCCCCTCACAACTGCCAACTACAGAAATTCTGCGCAAGAACTTATCACTCACAAGCATGGAAAGTGGGATGCTCTTTCATTCAGCTGGAAAACGCTGACAGTTAATGTCTTCCCTCCACTGCCGCCTCTTCCCCAGGTGCTCCTAAAAGTCGGACGAAAAGCCAAAAATGATCCTGATTGCCCCAGACTGGCCACGCCAGCACTGGTACCCAATCCTAAAGAGCTTCTCACGGTCTAGCCTGGACTTTACTTCAGATTCCTCATCTTCTGACTCCTCTTCTACAATCAAGTCCTACACAGCCTACTCAGAACCTTAAATCTGGCTGCATGGCAAATAAAGCCACTCGGAACACACCCCTCTCTAAAGCTGTTATGGATGTCATTTTGTAAGCCAGGAGGCCCAGCACCAGGAAATCTTATGCAGAAAAAATGGAAGAGATTCTGTGCTTGGAACCAGGCACAAGGACTTGACCCACTTCCAAATATTCCTCAGATTTTACAATACCTAACTGAGATGCTGGACAAAGGCCTATCCTCCTCAATTTAAGATCCATGCCTCTGCCATTTCAGCTCATTACAATACGGAACCTCCTATTTTCTCTCATCCACTGCTAAGACAGTACCTCAGAGGGGCAAAAAACAAGGCCCCAAAGGAGAGCACCGATACCTACATGGGACCTCAACTTTGTCTTGGAAAAGCTCACACTGCCTCCTTTTGAGCCAGCCATTACAGCTGATATAAAATTCTGATCATGGGAAACTGCTCTGCTCCTAGCAATAACTTCAGCAAGAAGAGTCTCGTTACAGGCATTAATGGCAGTGGAACCTTTTATCATTTTTCATCCGGGCAGTGTTTCTCTAAGGACAAACCCAACATTTATGCCAAAGGTAGTATCCAGTGTGGCTCTTAACCAAACCATTAATTTGCCAACATTTTATCCAAATCCCCAGAATAAAGGGGAGAGACTTCTGCACTCTTTGGACAAATACGGGCAGGTACACTTCTACTTGGACAGAACAAAAGCTTTCAATAAAACTGAGCAACTGTTTGTAGCATATGCTGCAGGATCACAAGGAAAAGCTGTCTCAAAGCAGACTATTTCAAAATGGATAGGACACTGCATTTGTTTCTGCTATGCACAGCATGGCAAGTCAGTGCCTAAGAATATTAGGCCACATTCTACCAGGGCAGCAGCCACTTCAGCAGTCTTTCTCAGAGGAGTACCAAACCAAAGAAATTTTGGAGGGAGTTCAGTGCACACTGTTACCAAGCATTATCACTTGCCTCTCTACTCTAAGTCCAGAGCAGGCTTTGCCACTCCAGTTCTGTAGGGCCTCATAGCCACTCCTAATCCTATTTAGACCCAGCCGCCTTACCTCAGCTTTGGGATTCTACCCAAGTGTAATGATTGCAACAGTGAAACACTATGAACATAGTACAGTTGTGTACCTACCATAAATGTAGATGTTGGTGTATTCACTGTTGCAGTCCAGGTTAACCACCCTCCATCCCCCTTTCTTTGCTGGGACTTATCTATACTTCTCTGTCCTATACAACCTATGTGGTGTATTTGCTTGTAGATGAAGGTGTTATTTTTACTGTGTTTTTATAAGCAGTATGTTTTGCCTACCTTCTTGGGGCACCTGACATCTGGGGCAAGAAAAACTGAAAATGGCGTCTGCTGCATCTTGTGTACCCCTGGTGCACTAATGTCAGGGAAGAAGCGACAGCAACCGACGCCGGACCAGTACTTTGGAGTTCAGGCAGACTGCGGGTAGCCTGCCAGCAGGATAACCCAAGTGTAATGATTGCAACAGTGAATACAACATCTACATTTATGGTAGGTACACAACTGTACTTCGCTGGTTGTGGTACACTGCTTCCCTGTTTTGATGTACTGAGCATGTGCAAGGGACTTGCGTCCCATGCATACCCAGTACATCAGTGCTTAGAAACTGAGGAAAAAGTGTCTCCGATGTCCTTCAAGGATGCATCTGCAGTCCTAACAAATGGGTTGTCCTGTCGTCAGGCAGCCCTTCGGTCGGCCGGATTCCAAAGTCTGGGTCTGGCCTCTGCTGGTGTCGCACTTCACCCGACGTCATCTCTGCTGGTCTTCGGGTATAAAGGCATCAGCCGACGCCATTTTCCTCAGTCTTTCTTGCCGCGTGGCGCCCGAAGCAGAAGCTGTTCGCAAGTGCCGGTCGGTCAGATCCAGAGATTACCACTACCGAATACTACTTAGAAGACTTCTAAAAAGCTAAGTACCCCGTTGGGGACTTTTTTGCCTCAGCCGATGTCAGAAAAAGTAAATAACTGTTTAACTTGTGGGAAACTAATACCTCATAAAGATTTCCACTCTTACTGCTTACCTTGTTTAGGCCCAGACCACGACGTAGCAGCCTGTTTAGCCTGTGCTTCCTTCAACCGACGAACGCTTAGGCGTCTGTCGGAGTTTGCTGAACAGTTTTTCGGCTCAGATTTTGCGTACGTTATGCCGTCAGATCCTCCGACTTCTCAAATTGTTAAAAAACGCAAAGAAAGACCGACACTTGCGGTCCGTGGTTTCGGCCGAAACCACGGTTAAGCAAACCGAGTGTCTCTGTTTCGGCCGAAACCGAGCAAACGGGTCAATCTTCAGCCGAATCCATGACTACTACCGAGGCTCCTGCTACCCTAGTTGAATCGGCCTCTGAAGTTTTGCCTACTAATGTGGTTCCTATAGAATTATCAGACACCATCCCTTTGGATGTCTCTACCCCAGCACGTGGTGCTGCTAGGCCTCCTGCAGCCATGTCCATTAAGGCCTTTGCCAGGGCTAAAGCAGGCAAAACTGCTAAATCAGTGCCTAAGCCCCCCTCACACAGGCCCAGTTCCAGTTCTCAAATGCTTACTCTGGCAGAGGATCTCATCTCTTTAATTAGGGGAACCCAATCTCACCCAGACAGGGCCTCTCAGCCTCCAGAAGAGACCTAGAGCAGAGCCCCCAGAGCCAGTGTCCTCAGATGATTCTTCTGATGACTCAGGCATTACAGACCATCCAGAGGCTCCTTTTTCTACTTATGAAGATTCCGATGCTGAAGAATCTATTCCATCTGCCTCTCCACCAGAGGAATTTTCCTTTGGGGAAACCTTACATGCCATGAGAGAGCAATTCCAATGGCAGGGACAAGATTGATTCAAGAAAAAGGCTTAGGACCTTTCTACACTTACCGCAACATAGGCCCTTAGCTATACCTCCAGTTCTGCCTGTTGTGGATGATGCATTTAATGATGTTTGCACTGCTCCTGATACTTTACCTCCAGCCCCTGCCAAACCAGATAGGTTTTACAGGGTACCGGACACTCATCACCACCTATATAAGGCCCCACTTGCAGATCCTGAGACTATCTCCCAGGGGCCTAAGGCAGTAGCTTCGACCTCAGCAAAAAACCCTCTCCCTTCTGAAAGGGAATCCAGGTCCTTAGAAAGATGGGGTAAAAAAGTTTACACCTCTACTACTCTCTCAGCTGGAGCTTTGAACTGTCAGTTTCATATGATCCAATACCAAGAGTTTATGCTTGATCAGTTAACTAAGAAACTGTCCTCTGATGACTCCTTAGATAAGAAATATGTTTTAGAAATGGTGAATAACATTCAGCAGGTTAGTAACCATTCCTTAAAATGTGGCTATGATGCACTGGAGGCTTCATTTAGATCAGCCATGACTGGCACAGTTATAAGAAGGCATGCATGGTTGAAAGAACAGGTCTTGCCGGATCATGTTAAAGCAAAGCTGCTAGATGCTCCTATGGATAAGGCCAGTCTATTTGGTTCTCCTGCTCAGCAAGTAATGAAGAAAATGGAAGATAAGGCAAAATCTGTACAAACAGTTAAGGATTTCTTACAGGTTCAGCCCCCAAGGTTTAGCAGGAACTGGCCTTCCAAAAATTGGTCCTTTCCAGACTCCTCTAAATCTCAGAGAGGCAGGAATAGACGTTCCAGAGGCAGAAATCAATCCAGAGGAGGTGCCTACAGAGGACGCCAGTGGCAAGGCAATAACCAGCGAGGCACAGACACAACCACTGCCACTGCAACAGGACAATCACAGTGACTTGGCTCTGACACCTGCTACCAGGGAACAAATAGCAGCACCCTTAGGTGGAAAGTTAGCCTTATTTTCAAAAAATTGGCGCTATATCACAAAAGACAAGTGGATTTTGCAGACCATAGACCAAGGCTACAGGTTTCACTTCCACACCTTACCAGTAAAAAGAGGAATGCCAAACCTACCTCCAAATCAGAAAACAGAAGCTCTAAAGCAGATAGCTCAATTAACAAAGATGAGAGCTGTAGAAAGAGTACCACCAACAGAACAGGGCAAAGGATTCTACTCCTGACTCTTCCTAGTACCAAGAAAAGAGAAAAGTTGGAGACCTATTCTCGACCTGTCCACCTTAAACACATTCATCATTGTCCCAAAATTCAAAATGCTGACCCTACAGCAACTTCTTCCCATGCTGGGCAAGGAGTGTTGGCTGTTAACTCTAGATCTCAAGGAGGCATACCTGCACGTCCCCATACGACCAAATTGCAGAAGATACCTCAGATTTCTTGCAGGATCAGAGCATTATCAATTCTCAGCATTGCCCTTTGGCTTATCTACTGCCCAGAGTATTCACAAAATGCCTGGCATCAGTAATCTCATTGCAGGCTACAGGAATCCAAATTTATCCATACCTGGACGACTGCCTGATACAAGCGGACAACAAAAGCAAGCTGACAAAAGACTTACAAAGAGTCATTTGCTTACTACAAGCCCTGGGATACACAGTCAATTTAAAAAAGTCAAGACTGATACCATCCCAAACGAGAACATTCTTGGGTGCGGAATTGGACACAGTAAAACAGATGGCATTCCTAACTGCAGAAAAACAAGAACAACTCCCTCTTTACTTCTTGGCATTAACAAAGCAGAACAAACTAACAGCAAGGAAAATACTGCAGGCCTTGGGCTTCATGGCATCATGCATAATCCTGGTCCCCCATGCCAGACTGCATATGAGAAAGCTACAGTGGTACCTAAAGAATTTATGGTCTCAACACAGGCACAGCTTAGAAACCGAAATCCCACTAATCCCATGCCTGAAACAAGAGTTCCTATGGTGGGCTCAAGCATGCCAGTCAAACCCAGGCTTGCCCTTCCACAACTTTGAAGCAAGCCAAACCATCACAACGGACGCCTCAGACCTAGGTTGGGGGGCACACATGCTGGACAAATGCATACAAGGATTATGGACTCCAGACCAGCTGCACCTGCACATAAATCAAAAAGAAATGCTGGCAGTAAAACTAGCAATCCAGAATTTCAGGCCATTCCTCAAAGAAGGCCATTTAATGATGACAGACAACACCACAGTCATGTGGTACATCAACAAACAGGGAGGCACTCATTCATACCCCCTATGCAGAATGACTCTGGACCTTTGGAATATGGCTCTGAGCTACAACATCCAGTTACAGGCAATATTTGTACCGGGAAAAGAAAACATCCTAGCAGACATGTTAAGCAGAACTACCTCGGATGCTCACGAATGGATGCTACACCCGGACATCTTCAAGGCCATCACAAAAATGGGGAATGCCACAAATAGACCTATTCGCATCCCCACTCGATCACCAGCTCAAGAAATTCTGCACAAGGACATACCACCCACTTGCATGGAAGGTGGACTCTCTATCCTTCAGTTGGAAAAGCCTGACAGCATATGCATTTCCACCTCTTCCTTTGACGCACAAGGTACTACTGAAAATCAAAGAGGAACGTCCAAGGATAATTCTGATAGCTCCAAATTGGCCAAGACAACACTGGTATCCATTGCTGAGGAGCATGTCTCAGGGGAGAACGTGGACACTACCATTGATGCCTTTGATGTTAACTCAGAACGACTACAACATCATGCATCCAAACCTAAAAACTCTGCAACTGACTGCCTGGAACATCACAACAGCAACTAACCCAGATTTATCCCAAAGGGTTAAAAGACATTATCCTTGAGGCCCGCAGACCTTCAACAAGAAGGAACTATGCAGGAAAATGGAAAAGGTTTGTCATTTGGAGTACTGAAAGAGGAAAAGATGTGTCAGATAGATATTGCTAACATCCTGGAGTACTTGGCAGAGCTTCTCCATACAGGCCTGTCCTATTCCTCCAAGATACATGCATCAGCTATTTCTGCAGAATACAGCTTCGATCCCCCTATCTTCTCACATCCTCTACTCAGGCAGTTCCTCAGAGGAATCAAGAATGTAAAACCTCCTAGGAAACCACCATTACCAGCATGGGACTTGAACTTTGTGCTAGAAAAATTGACACTCCCTCCATTTGAACCAGCAGCAACAGCAGATCTTTAACACCTATCCTGGAAAACTGCTTTCCTACTGGCAATTACTTCAGCAAGAAGGGTTTCGGAACTACAGGCCTTAATGGCAGTACAACCCTTCCTAATCTTCCATCAAGATAGTGTCCATGAGAACTAATCCTACATTTATGCCTAAGGTGGTATCCAGAGTGTCTCTAAACCAGGCAATCCACCTACCTACCTTCTTTCCCAATCCACAGAACAGGGGGGAAAGACTGCTGCATACCTTGGATGTACATAGACAGTTGCACTACTACCTGGACAGAACCAAGGTCAATAGAAAAACTGACCAGCTTTTAGTAGCTTATGCAACTGGAAGGGAAGGAAAAGCAATTTCCAAACAAACAATCTCCAAGTGGATAGGAAATTGCATAAGATTCTGTTACTCCTACCATGGAAAGCAAATTCCACAGAACATAAGACCTCACTCTACAAGGGCTACAGCCACTACCACAGCTTTCTTACGAGGAGTGGCTACCAAGGACATTATTGAGGCGGCTACTTGGACCTCCGTGCATACATTTGCCAAGCATTACAACTTACCTCTATACTCTAGATCCCGAGCAGGGTTTGCCACTGCTGTATTGCAAGGGATCCTAACTACACCATAATTCTTCTTCCTCCTCCCCTAGTTTGGCTATGATATTCTACCCATTTGTTAGGACTGCAGATGCATCCTTGAAGGACATAGTACAGTTTTGTACCTACCATAAATGTAGATGTCCGAACAGGATAGCATCTGCAGTCAGGATTACCCACCCTCCTTCCCCTCTGTGGTACTCCTAGGGTATTTACCCTCCTAATAGCTAGCTAGGGGGGGATCTCTTATGGTGTATTTGTTTGTATATATGTACATATATGCTTATTTTTTGTTTGCCTACTATTTTTTTTGGAAACATTGGCATTTATCCAAAATTTAGTTTTCCAAGAGGGCAACTGGCATCTGGGGCAAGAAACACTGAGGAAAATGGCGTCGGCTGATGCCTTTATACCCGAAGACCAGCAGAGATGACGTCGGGTGAAGTGCGACACCAGCCGAGGCCAGACCCAGACTTTGGAATCCGGCCGACCGAAGGGCTGCCTGACAGGACAACCCATTTGTTAGGACTGCAGATGCTATCCTGTTCGGACATCTACATTTATGGTAGGTACAAAACTGTACTTTGCCCCTTTTTGTTTAAAAAAAATATTTTGAGGACTTTATACCAATGGAAAAACGTCAGAGTGACTGGACCTTTTTCTGTTAGTATATTGTGGGATTTATAATGGGCACGGGATTTACAATGGGCACGGCCAATCAGCATGCACATTCTGTAATATTAAAAGGGGGGGGGGTCATTAAGTTTTAAAGCACACTGTCCCCCTAGTATCAAAGTATGACAAGGGGAGTTCTGAAAGATAAACTAAAATTGAATAATTTTGATACACAAGATTTTTAAAAGCATTGGTATGCTTGTATGCAGATTTTTGTATTTTAATAATCTTAGTGCGTATAAAGTATTTTAGTCATGTCCTTCAAGGATGCATCTGCAGTCATCACATATGGGTTGTCCTGCCTCAGGCAGCCCTTCGGTTGGCCTCCAAAGTCTGGGTCCGGCGTCGGCTCATGTCGCCCTTTCTCCGACGTCAGAGCGCCTGGGGTATAAAAGCATCAGCCGACGCCATCTTCTCCAGTCTTTCTTGCCGCGTGGTGCCCGAAGCAGTGCCGGTCGGCCAGCTCCTGTAATTCAGCTACCGAAGACTTCAAAAAGCTAAGTACCCAGTTGGGGACTCTTTCTTGCCTCAGCCGATGTCAGATAAAGTTAATTGCTTAACTTGTGGGAAACAAATACCTCATAAGGATTTCCACTCTTTCTGCCTCCCCTGTCTAGGCCCAGACCACGACGTCTCGGCCTGTTCAGCCTGTGCTTCCTTCAACCGACGCACTCTTAGACGTCGGGCGGAGTTTGCAGAGGAATTTTTTGGGGCTAGTTTTTCGTGCAATATGCCGTCGGAGACTCCGACTTCACATTTAATTAAGAAACGGAAGGACAAGGACAGACACGCGGGGCCGCGGTTTTGGCTGAAACCACGGCCAGGCCTACCGCGAGTCTCTCTCGGCTGAAACAGAGTCCTTGGTACTTCCAACCACCGAAACCGCTCAACCGACTACCTCGCCCCCGGAGGCCCCGGCTGAGTCTGTTATTGAACTTCCAACAGAAACAGGTGTCCTGGAACCTTCCGACACCATACCTTTAGACAAAACTACACCAGCACGTGGTGCAGCCAGGCCTCCTGCATCCATGTCCATTAAGGCATTCTCTAGGGCTAAAGCTGCTAAACTCTCAAAAGCTTTGCTTCCCAAGGTTGTCCCTCAGGGACCCACTACAAGTTCACAGATACTAAGCTTAGCAGAGGACCTTATCTCCTTAATTAGGGGCTCTCAACCTCATCCGGACAGGGGCTCTCAACCTCCAGACAAAAGGCCCAGGGTTGAGCCCTCTGATCCCCACTCCTCAGATGAGGCCACTGATGGCTCTACTCTCTGACCACCAGGAGGAGGCTTTTTCGGCCTACGAGGATTCTGATGCAGAGGAATCTATTCCCCCTGCCTCCCCTCCTGAAGAGTTTTCCTTTGGGGAGACACTTCACACTGAGAGCATTTCCAATGGCAGGGCCAGGAATTCTCTGTTTCCAGGAAGAGAATAAGGACTTTCTTGCATTTTCCTCAGCATAGACCTTTGGCTATTCCTCCTGTTTTTAATGTCATTGATGTGTACTCTGAGTCTAGCACAATCCCTGATTCTCTGCCTCCGGCTCCTGTTAAACCCGATGGGTACTACAGGGTCCTGGACTCGCACCTTCACCTGTACAAGGCCCACTCTGCAGATCCAGAACTATTTCCCAGGGCCCTAAAGGGGTTGCAGCTACCACTACTAAAAATCCTCTCCCCTCTGAAAGGGAGTCTAGAGCTTTAGAGAGATGGGGTAAAAAAGTGTACACTTCTGCTACTCTTTCTATGAGAGCATTAAATTGTCAATTTCATATGATACAGTACCAAGAGTATTTGTTAGATGAATTGCATAAAAAACTGTCTTCACCTGAACCCCTAGATCGCAAATCACTTCGGGATCTGGTACATAACTCCCAACAGGTTAGCAACCATTTTTTGCAATGTGGTTATGCATTGGAAGCTTCATGTAGGTCAGCTATGACAGGCACAGTCATACGTAGGCGTGCTTGGCTGAAGGAACAATCTCTGCCAGACCATGTCAAAGCAAAGATTCTGGATGCTCCACTGGAAAAGCAAAAGTTATTTGGCTCCACAGCTCAGGAGGTTCTAAAGAAATTTGAAGAAAAGGCAAAATCTGTACAAACAGTCAAAGATTTTCTCCAAGTCCAACCACCAAGATTCAGCAGGAATTGGCCTTCCAAGAATCTGTCTTTTCCAGACAGAGAGGTTTCAGAGAGGCAAGAACAGGCGTGCCAGAGGTAGAGGGCAAGCTAGAGGCTCCTACAGAGGACGTCAATGGCAGCCTCCCAACCAGAGAGGTAATGCAGGACCTACAACTGCTACACAAGGACAGGCTCAATGACTTTGTTTTGACACCGCCAACCAGGGCTCAATTGGAAGCACCCTTGGGTGGAAAGCTTTCTTTCTCAAAATTGGCACAGTATTACAAGGGACAAATGGACACTACAAATAATAGACAAAGGATACAGGTTCCATTTTCACACACTACCAAAAAGAAAAGGCATGCCAGACCTGCCACCGAATCAAAGGGCAGAGGCTTTGAAACAAATCTCCAGCTTAATGCAAATGAAAGCTATAGAAAAGGTTCCTCTCTCAGAACAAGGCCAAGGATTTTATTCCAGACTATTCCTTGTTCCAAGAAAAGAAAAGCAATGGAGGCCTATTCTCGACTTGTCCGCACTGAATACTTATCTCATTGTGCCAAAGTTCAAAATGCTGACTCTACAGCAACTCCTTCCCATGCTGGGCAAGGGGTCTTGGCTGGTAACTCTAGACCTCAAGGAGGCATACCTGCATGTCCCTATCAGACAAAGTTGCAGAAGACACCTCAGATTTCTTGCAGGTTCAGAGCATTATCAATTCTCAGCATTGCCCTTTGGCTTATCTACTGCGCCCAGAGTATTCACGAAATGCCTGGCATCAGTAATTGCACACTGCAGACTTCAGGGGATTCAAATATACCCATATCTGGACGACTGCCTTATATAAGCGGACAGCCAACAAACTTTGGAAAAACACTTGAATTATGCCATCCACCTACTTCAGGCCTTGGGATATACAGTCAACATTCACAAATCAAGACTTGTATTCCATCCCAAAGAATAACCTTTCTGGGTGCGAATCTAGATGCTACCACCCAAATGGCTTTCCTCACAGAAGAAAAACAGTCAACTACCAGATTACTTCAAAAATCTGACAAGACAAACTCAGCTGACTGCAAGGAATATCCTGCAGGCCCTGGGTTATATGGCTTCTTGCATCCTGATTCCACAAGCAAGGCTACATATGAGAACTGCAATGGTACCCAAGGAGTTTAGCACAGTCACAGCTTGGAAACTTTGATACCACTCATCCCATGCCTTCAAAAGGAATTTTTGTGGTGGGCTCAAGCAAGCCACTCAAACAGGGGTCTGCCCTTCAGCAAACCAATAGCCAGCCAAACCATTACAACGGACGCTTCAGACCACGGATGGGGAGCACACATGGAGGGCAGATGCATTCAAGGTCTATGGTCACAAGAAGAACTACGCATGCACATAAACCAAAAGGAAATGCTGGCAGTGATACATGCAGTCGAAGCCTTCAAATCCATTCTGCACCAAGGCCACCTACTAAGGACAGACAACACCACAGTGGCACTTAAGCAAAGAGGCACTCATTCCTATCCTCTTTGCAGACTGGCAATGAATCTATGGGAACTTTCCTTGAAACTCAATATAGAGCTGCAATCTCAGTTTGTGCCAGGGAAAGACAATATACTGGCGGACAGCTTAAGCAGAAATGTTATGGATGTGCACGAATGGATGCTGCACCCAGACATCTTTCTACAGATAACACAATCATGGGGGAGGCCGGACATAGATCTTTTTGCCTCCCCCCACAATCATCAGTTGAAGAAATTCTGCTCAAGGACATACCACCCACAAGCATGGAAAGTGGACGTTCAGCTGGAGAACTCTAACAGTGTATGCATTTCCACCTCTCCCATTAATGACCAAGGTCTTACTGAAGATCAAGACAGAGCAGCCAAAAGTGATTCTGATGGCTCCAGACTGGCCAAGACAGCACTGGTACCCACTGTTAAAGAGCATGTCACGCACGAAACCATGGCCTCTTCCTCAATGGCCACTTCTCCTGACACAGCACAATTACAAAACTCTGCATTCCAACCTGAAAACCTTGAAACTAACAGCCTGGAAAATACCTTGACTCCTCCTCAGGATAAGCTATCCCAGAGAGTGAGGGATATTATCATGGAAGCTCTCCGGCCTTCCACAAGAAAGGCATATTCAGCAAAATGGAAAAGATTTCACACTTGGAACACCACAAAGGGCCTAGATGGAACAGTGATGAACATGGCACATATCCTGGAATACTTGGCAGAAATGTTCCACAATGGTCTGTCTTATTCTTCCATTAAAATTCATGCTTCAGCAATTTCAGCAGAGTACAATACTGATCCACCTGTCTTCTCACATCCTCTCCTAAGGCAGTTTCTAAGAGGAATTAAAAACATCAAGCCTCCAAGGAAACCACCACTGCCTACTTGGGACCTTAACTTCGTGTTGGAAAAACTAACACTGCCTCCCTTTGAACCAGCAGCATCTGCAGAACTACAGTTCCTGTCTTGGAAGACTGCCTTCCTTCTGGCCATAACCTCAGCAAGAAGAGTATCTGAGTTACAGGCCCTCATGGCAGTACAGCCATTTATTATTTTTCATCAGGACAGAGTCTCATTGAGAACCAATCCTACATTTATGCCAAAGGTGGTATCCAGGGTCTCATTAAACCAAGCTATTCACTTGCCTACCTTCTTTCCGAAACCACAAAACAAAGGGGAGAAACTTCTGCACACCCTGGACATTCACACAGTTGCGCTACTACTTGGACAGAACTAAAAGTTACAGAAAAACTGACCAGCTGTTGGTAGCATATGCTGCTGGTGCACAAGGAAAAGCTATTTCCAAACAATTTCAAAATGGATAGGGAATTGCATTCGTTTGTTACTCCTTTCATGGAAAAACTGTGCCACCTAACATTAGACCTCATTCCACGAGAGCCACAGCCACCTCCACAACCTTCTTAAGAGGGGTCTCTACCAAGGACATTTTAGAAGCTGCTACATGGAGCTCCGTGCATACATTTTCCAAGCATTACAATTTGCCTTTTATATTCCAGATCCAGAGCAGGCTTTGCTACGGCAGTCCTGCAGGGCATTTTAGCTACACCATCCTTTACATAGATCCTCCACCCCCAGATTGGCTATGGTATTCTACCCATATGTGATGACTGCAGATGCATCCTTGAAGGACATAGTACAGTTTTGTACCTACCATAAATGTGGATGTCAGATAGGTATGCATCTGCAGTCAGGTTTTCCCTCCTTCCTTCCCCTCTGTGGTATTTCTGGGTACTTATCCCTCTTATAGCTAGCTGGGGTTATCTATTATGGTGCATTTGTTTTTATATTACTGTGTATGTTTGGAATTTTTTGCATCTCTCCAAATTTAGCCTTCCTTAGAGGGCACCTGGCATCTGGGGCAAGAAAAACTGAGGAAGATGGCGTCGACTGACGCTTTTACACCCCAGGCGCTCTGACGTCGGGGAAAGGGCGACATCAGCCAATGCCGGACCCAGAGCCGACTGAAGGGCTGCCTGAGGCAGGACAACCCATATGTGATTACTGCAGATGCATACCTATCGGACATCTACATTTATGGTAGGTACAAAACTGTACTTTTTTTTTCTTTAAAGGTGTAGTCATGTGATTTTAAATACTAAAAGAAAATATTGTGTTTTAAATATTTACCTGAAGAAGCCTGTATTGGTAAGTCTAGTACTAGCAAGTATCGAGTGCCAATGGTGCTGGTTTGCCCTACGTTTTGTTTTACGACTTATGGTGGTAACTGAGTTTTGAAGCCTTAGAATCCAATGGCTTCAGTGAAGACGGGTACTTGGAGAGGATGGTTCCTGTGCTCTAGAGGAGCAAACTTGCTAGTTTGACGGGGGTTTGAGCCCCTGAAGATGTAGAAGGGAGAGGTTTCCTTAGAAATAAGTATTGTGTGTATCTGCCAGCGCTCTTGTGTTAAAGGTGGAGCAGGTATTCAGTGCCCACTCCAATGTCAGTATGTGCACTCCTTGTGGGCATTTGAATTTGCGATTTTATGCCCACAAGAAGTGCATTTCTTAAAGCTTGTTGCTTTGTCCAACATGTCAGTATCTGACCAAAAAAAATAAATAAAAGTAAGCCTTTATTTTTTTTTATAAAGACTAGTAGTTAACTTACCAACAATGGTAAGCTAAAGCATATCCTCTAGAGAAAAGGGTAATCAGAAATATTAACAGTGGTAAACAAGAAGTATTTCCAAACAGGAGGAAAGAGTGGCAAAAAGCTAATGACCAGCGAAAAAATGAGGGAGGATAAATAAAACTAAAGACAAATTTGAAGTTGAACCCCAGCGAAAAAATGAGGGAGGATAAATAAAACTAAAGACAAATTTGAAGTTGAACCCAAAGATGAATAACTCGCAAAGTATTGAACCCAAAGATTAATGACTCGCAAAGTATCTCTACCAAATTTGAGTGGAACCTGCGTCTGAGATGGTGCCTATCTCTGTCTGAGGCAATGGGGATAGAATAGGGCATTATGGGTAGAGGGAAGAGCTCAAGAGCTGGATCTGAATCTGGAATATGTATACCTCAAGTGTACCTCATTGGAGTCTTAAAGTTCATGTTCCTGTAATTTCCACATTGAAAGGGTCTGTCAGTGTTGGGAATATTAAGTGATTCATTTAAAGTTAGTGAAACGTCATTTTGACCATTCTGTGACCTTCCTAGTTGAAGATATTGGTAAGCAGTTAGTATGTGTTCCACATTGAGGGCTAGTGTTCCTCTTTTTGGAGATAAAAGGTTGAGAGCTATGGGAATATTGTGCTGAGTCCAATCTGAGGATCGGATCCCGTACCCATATGTTGAGGAAGAATGGAAATGGACAACATAGATGCCTAGATGTTCTTCGTGTTTCACTGTTGCAGTCCTCACATTTGGTTTGTCTGCCTGCAGGTAGCCCTCAGCCGGCTTGAATAACAGAGTCTTGGATTCCTGCGTCTGTTGCTGTCAGGTCATCAGGGATATAAAACATGCATCTGATGCCTGTACATCGGTCTTTCTTGCCCTGTGGTGCCCGGAGCAGAAGCAGATGTTCTTCATCTCACATTGCTGCAGTCCTAACACTTGGGTAGTCCGCTGTCCCTCGGTCGGCCCGAATATCAGAGTATAAGGCTGACGTCGGTCAAGGCGCATTTGACTGACATCAGAACGTCAGGGTACAAATGCGCATGACCGACGTCACATCCTCAGTCTTTTTTGCCGCATGGTCCGATGCAGAAGCAGTGTTGCAAGTGCCGTTCGAATTCGGAGTTTCAGACCGAAGTCAGAGTTGGTTAAGTACCCCGTTGGGGAATATTTTGGTTTTTTCTTGCCTCAGTGGTTTACCGGATGTCAGAAAAAGTGAATAACTATTTCTTGTGGGAAACAGATACCGCATAGGGATTACCATAATTTGTGTATACCTTGTTTAGGACCTGAGCACGACGTTGTTGGATGCCGCTTTTGTGCTAGGTTTAATAAACGCACTATAAAGCGTAGGTTGGATTGTGCAAGGTTGGTCTTTGGGAAGCGGTGCAATTACAAAATGCCGTCGGATGCTCCGACGCCGGCTTCCTCAAAGAAGCGCAAGGACAAGGCAGTTAAACCTAGGTTAGAGGAGTCGTCCGAACCGGACGCCAGATGTTCTTCATACCACATTGCTGCAGTCCTAACACTTGGGTAGTCCGCTGTCCCAGTCGGCCCGAATACCAAAGTATATGGCTGACGGTCAAGGCGCATTAGTCTGACGTCAGGACGTCAGGGTACAAATGCGCATGACCGACGTCATATCCTCAGTCTTATTTGCCGCATGGTCCGATGCAGAAGCAGTTTTGCGAGTGCAGGTTGGCGTTCTGAAATTTTCTGAAGTCGGAGTTTCAGACCGAATCAAAGTTGGCTAAGTACCCGTTGGGAATATTTTGTTTTTTTCTTGCCTCAGTATTTAACCGGATGTCAGAAAAAGTGAATAACTGTATTTCTTGTGGGAAACAGATACCTCATAGGGATTACCATACCTTGTGTATACCTTGTTTAGGGCCTGAGCACGACGTTGTTGGATGTCGCTCTTGTGCTAGATTTAACAAACGCACTATAAAGAGAAGGTTAGACTGTGCCAGGTTAGTTTTTGGGAAGCGTTGTAATTACAACATGCCGTCGGATGCTCCGCCCGCTTCGTCTAAAAAGCGCAAGGACAAAGCAGCGAAGCCTAGGGTGGAAGAATCGTCTGTCCCGGACGTCGGTTCTTTAGAGGGCTCGGTGGAGCCGGTGGTTCTACCAGAAGTTCCTTTGGATTCTCAGGGAGAGACTTTACTGTTACAAGATGTGTCCTCTCAGGAGGTAGGCCAGGCTGAAGGGGCTTCTCAGGTAGCTGTTCTCCCCTCCCTTCCTAAGGTGGTTAGGCCCTCCCCTTCTGTTTCCAAGGCTCCTTCTAGAGGCAGGCCAGGGTTAACTTCAGTGGGGGTCTCCCCTAGTTTTTCAGGGTCTCTGCCTAAGAAACATATGCTTAAAATGGCAGAATTGATTACTATGATTAGAGGTTCTATACCCCCCCCTGGTAAGAGGCCTAGGGTGGAACCTGAGCTTGAGAGTTTTGAGCAGTGTTCGGAGGCTTCTGAGTCTTCGGCTGAAGACTTGCAGGAGTATCCTCCTTATTCTGATTCTGATGTAGATGACTCTACACCTTCGGCTTCTCCTCCTGAGGATTTTTCTTTTTCAGAGACTCTTCATTCCATGAGGGAGCATTTTAAATGGGAAGGTCAATATTTCTCTGATTCTAGGAAAAGGCTTAGGGAATTTTTGTTTCTACCCCAGCATAGGCCTTTAGCTATACCTCCTGTGCTGGATGTGGTAGAGGATGTTTTTGCAGAGGCTTCCCTGAACCCTGATTCTTTGCCTCCTGCCCCAGTTAAACCGGACAGGTATTATAGGGTGCCTGAAGCTCATAAGTATCTTTTTAAGAGTCCTAGGGCAGACCCAGAAACTGTTTCTCAGGGCCCTAAAGGTGTTAAGGCTTCTGTTAAAAATCCTGTTCCTTCTGATAGAGGCAAGGGCTTTGGATTGATGGGGGAAAAAAGGTGTATACTTCTTCCACTTTAGCCATGAGGGCTTTGAATTGCCAGTTTCACATGTTGAAATACCAAAATTATCTCCTTTCACAATTGAAGTCTAAGGTAGATGCTCTGGCGGAAGGTATTGAGTGTAAAGAGTTGCAGGATTTAGTTCATGTTTCTTAACAGGTGGGTAAGCATTCCTTGCAATGTGGTTTTGATGCTGTACAGGCCTCTTCGAGGGTGGCAGCCACTGGTTCTGTTCTTCGCAGGCACGCCTGGCTCAGGGATCAGAATTTAGCTGAACATGTAAAGACAAGGATTTTAGATGCTCCTTTACAATCTGATGTGTTATTTGGTGCGCCTGTGGACGCAGTTTTAAAGAAAATGGAGGACAAGGCTAAGTCTATGCAGACTGTTAAAGATTTTTTGCAGGTTCAGCCTCCAAAGTTTAGTAGAAATTGGCCTACTAAGGGGTGGACTTATCCTTCTTATGATTCTCAGTCTAGGGGTAGATCTAGTCGTGGTAGGGGCAGAGCTCAAGGTTCTTTTAGGCCTAGAACAGGCAGTTCGCCTGCCCAGTCTTCTGGTGAGGGCAGGGGTCAGTCCTTTCGTAAGCAGACCCAATGACTTGCCTTTTCAGCTGCCAGAGCCTTCTCGTCTGGCAGCACCTTTGGGAGGAAGGCTGGCACTTTTCAAAGAAAATTGGAGTGTTATTGCCCAAGACAGATGGGTATTGGATATCGTTCACCACGGTTACAGGTTTTATTTCCATACCTTGCCTCCTTTCAAAGGCATGCCAGACATTCCTCCTATACAAAGAAAAGAGGCTCACAAGCAAATTTCTCTGTTGCTCCAGATAGGGGCCATTCAGCGGTTCCTGTGCCAGAAAGGGGCCTAGGATTTTATTCTCGCCTGTTCCTAGTACCAAAAAAGGGGAACACGTGGAGACCAATTTTGGATTTGTCTATCCTCAACACTTATTTGGACATTCCCAAGTTCAAAATGTTGACGTTACAACAGCTTTTACCTCTGCTGGGCAAAGATCACTGGATGGTAACTTTAGATCTCAAGGAGGCTTACCTTCATGTGCCTGTCAGACTCAGTTGCAGGAAGTATCTGCGTTGGCGAGCTGGAAATTCCCATTATCAGTTCTCTGCAGTGCCCTTTGGTTTATCTACTGCCCAGAGTATTCACAAAGTTCTGGCTCCAGTTGTAGCTTTTCAGGCTAAAAGGAATACAAATCTATCCTTACTTGGACTGTCTGATTCTGGCTCAAGAAAAGGACGAGCTTCTTCAGCATCTGGAATATGTGATAGCAGTGCTAAGATGCCTGGGGTATTCTGTGAACCAAATAAAGTCCAGTCTAGTACCCTCTCAAGACATGTGCTTTCTGGGTGTGAGACTGAATACAGCAGCCCAGATGGCCTTTTTAACCCCGGACAAACAAAAGAGTCTATCCCTTTACTTCCATCAACTATCTCATCAGTCCGTGCTGACTGCAAGGACAGTCCTTCAAGCATTAGGGTTCATGGCATCTTGTATTCTGGTGCTTCCCAATGCCAAACTGCATATGAGGAAGCTACAATGGTATCTCAAAAATGTATGGACACAGCACTGCCAGGATCTGGACACTGTCATTCAAATAATACCTTGCATTCAAAAGGAATTTTTGTGGTGGGCTCAGGAATGTCACCTAAACAAGGGACTCTCTGTGACCCGGCCAGAGGCGAGTCAGATTCTAACGACAGATGCCTCAGACATAGCTTGGGAGCTCATCTGAATGGAAAGTGGATACAAGACAAGTGGCCTGCCAGACTACAGCATCTACATATCAACATGAAGGAGATGTTAGCAGTCCAGTTTGCATTGATGGCTTTCAAGGAGTTGCTTCTTCCAGGGCAGGTGTTGATTCTAACAGACAACACAACTGTCATGTGGTACATCAACAAGCAAGGGGAACACATTCTTATCCTCTATGCAGGCAAGCAATGATTTTGTGGGAGACTGCGCTCAGCTTGCAGCTTACTCTTCAGGCAAGGTTTCTGCCAGGAGCACAGAACTCCTTAGCAGATGTGTTAAGCAGGCAAATCATGGATCCCCACGAGTGGAAACTGGATCTTCATGTATTTCAAAATTGACAGTGTCATGGGGAACTCCAGACATAGATCTGTTCGCTTCTCCACTAAACCACCAGCTGCCAAAGTTTTGCACGAAAAGGTTTCATCACACAGCTTGGAAAGTGGATGCTCTTTCGTTCAGTTGGGAAAATCTTCATGTGTATGCCTTTCCACCTCTGCCTCTCCTCCCAAAGGTACTCCTAAAGGTCAGACAAGACAAGCCAAGGATGATTTTGATAGCTCCAGATTGGCCTCGGCAACACTGGTACCCATTACTGCGGAATCTGGTAAGAAAGCCTCCATGGCCTTTACCTTTAATTCCACACCTTTTGTCTCAGAGGGACGGTCATCTACTCAATGTCAAGCTTCACTCTCTTCATCTAACAGCCTGGCATATTCTGTTTTGAACCACAGCAGGTCTCAACTTCAAGTTTTGAATGTGATTATGGAAGCCAGAAGACCTAGTACACGTAAAGTGTATGCAGAAAAATGGAAGAGATTTTTATTTTGGAGTGCAGCAAAGGATTTGGATGTTTCTGAGCCTTATTTGAGTGTGGCTCTTCAATATCTTACTGAGCTATTGGACAAAGGTTTGTCTTTCTCTTCCATTAAGATTCATGCTGCAGCAATTTCAGCTCACTATGATTGTGACCCACCATTGTTTTCTCATCCTTTGTTCAAGCAATTTCTTAGAGGGGCAAAGAATATAAGACCCCCACGTAGAGCTCCTACTCCTGCTTGGGACCTCAATTTTGTGTTGGAGAAACTTACTCTACAACCTTTTGAGCCTGCGGCTACTGCTGAGTTGAAGACTGCTTTTTTGTTGGCCATTACTTCTGCAAGAAGGGTTTCTGAATTGCAGGCCCTTATGGCGGTTGAGCCTTTTTTGATTTTTCATAAGGATAGGGTATCATTACGCACTAATCCTTCATTTATGCCTAAGGTGGTTTCTAGTGTGGCTTTAAACCAAACTATTCATTTGCCTACTTTTTATGCAGATCCCCAAAATAGGGGGGAAAAGATTTTGCACACTTTAGATGTACACAGGCAGTTGCGTTATTTAAGCAGGACTAGGGATTTTAGGCAGTCTCAGCAGTTGTTTGTTTCTTTTGCTTTGAGTTCTCAGGGCAAGCCTGTGTCAAAACAAACTATATCTAAGTGGATTGGGTTTTGCATTGCATTCTGTTACTCCCATCATGGCAAGGAGATTCCAGCTGGGATTAGGCCTCATTCCACTAGGGCTACTGCCACTTCAACAGCATTTCTAAGGGGGGTGGCAACTAAGGATATTTTGGAGGCAGCTACTTGGAGTTCAGTGCATACTTTCTCCAAGCATTACCACATTCCTCTGTATTCTAAGTCCAGGGCTGGTTTTGCCACTGCTGTGTTGCAGGGCATTTTGGCAGCTCCTGTTTCATTATAGTTTAGCCATCCTCCCTTACCTCTGCTTTGGGATTCTACCCAAGTGTTAGGACTGCAGCAGTGTGAGATGAAGAACATAGTACAGTTTTGTACCTACCATAAATGTAGATGTTCGAAGATCCACATTGCTGCAGTCCAATCCTCCCTCCTTCCCTCTGTTTAGGGGTGGTTGTGTGGGTGAGGTTCTATTTTTGTAAATTTGTATATATTGTACATATATTAGGTACAGGAGTGTTTTGGTGTTTTTTGGTTTTGGCCTTATCTTTTTAGGGTCTTCTGACATCTGGGGCAAGAAAAGACTGAGGATATGACGTCGGTCATGCGCATTTGTACCCTGACGTCCTGATGTCAGACAAATGCGCCTTGACCGACGTCAGCCTTATACTTTGGTATTCGGGCCGACTGGGACAGCGGACTACCCAAGTGTTAGGACTGCAGCAATGTGGATCTTCGAACATCTACATTTATGGTAGGTACAAAACTGTACTTTGCAGCAGCTTTTACCTCTGCTGGGCAAAGATCATTGGATGGTAACTTTGGATTTCAAGGAGGCTTACCTTCATGTTCCTATCAGACTAAGTTGCAGGAAGTATCTGCGTTTTCGAGCTGGGACTTCTCACTATCAGTTCTCTGCATTGCCCTTTGGCTTATCTACTGCGCCCAGAGTGTTCACGAAAGTTCTGGCTCCAGTGATAGCTTTCTTCAGGCTAAAAGGAATACAGATCTATCCTTATTTAGACGACTGCCTGATTCTGGCTCAAGGAAGGGAAGAGCTTCTTCATCATTTGGAATATGTGATAGCAGTGCTAAGATGCCTAGGGTATTCTGTGAACGAAATAAAGTCCAGTCTAGTACCCTCTCAAGACATGTGCTTTCTGGGTGTGAGACTGAATACAGCATCCCAGATGGCCTTTTAACCCCGGACAAACAAAAGAGTCTATCCCTTTACTTCCATCAGCTATCTCATCAGTCCGGGCTGACTGCAAGGACAGTCCTTCAAGCCTTAGGGTTCATGGCATCTTGTATTCTGGTGCTTCCCAATGCCAAACTGCATATGAGGAAGCTGCAATGGTATCTCAAAAATGTATGGACACAGCACTGCCAGGATCTGGACACTGTCATTCAAATAATACCTTGCATTCAAAAGGAATTTTTGTGGTGGGCTCAGGAATGTCACCTAAACAAGGGACTCTCTGTGACCCGGCCAGAGGCGAGTCAGATTTTAACAGATGCCTCAGACATAGCTTGGGGAGCTCATCTAAATGGAAAGTGGATACAAGACAAGTGGCCTGCCAGACTACAACATCTACATATCAACATGAAGGAGATGTTAGCAGTCCAGTTTGCATTAATAGCTTTCAAGGATTTACTTCTTCCAGGGCAGGTGTTGATTCTAACAAGACAACACAACTGTCATGTGGTACGTCAACAAGCAAGGGGGAACACATTCTTATCCTCTATGCAGGCAAGCAATGATTTTGTGGGAGACTGCTCTCAGTTTACAACTAAGTCTTCAGGCAAGGTTTCTGCCGGGAGCACAGAACTCCTTAGCAGATGTGTTAAGCAGACAAATCATGGATCCCCACGAGTGGAAACTGGATCTTCATGTATTTCAGAAATTGACAGTGTCCTGGGGAACTCCAGACATAGATCTGTTCGCTTCTCCACTAAACCACCAGCTGCCAAAGTTTTGCACAAAGCTGTTTCATCCCACAGCTTGGAAAGTGGATGCTCTTTCTTTCAGTTGGAAAAATCTTCATGTGTATGCCTTTCCACCTCTGCCTCTCCTCCCAAAGGTACTTCTGAAGGTCAGACAGGACAAGCCAAGGATGATTTTGATAGCTCCAGATTGGCCTCGACAGCACTGGTACCCACTACTGAGAAGTCTAGTCGGAAGCCTCCATGGCCTTTGCCTTTGATTCCACATCTGTTGTCCCAGGAGGACAGTCATTTGCTCAATGTCAAACTTCACTCTCTTCACCTAACAGCATGGCATATTCTGTTTTGAACCATAGAGGGTCTCAACTTCCACAACAAGTTTTGAATGTGATTTTGGAAGCTAGAAGGCCTAGTACAAGGAAAGTGTACAGATAAATGGAAGAGATTTTTATTTTGGAGTGCAGCTAAGGATTTGGATGTTTCTGAGCCTGATTTAAGTGTGGCTCTTCAATATCTTACTGAGTTATTGGACAAAGGTTTGTCCTTCTCTTCTATTAAGATTCATGCTGCAGCAATTTCAGCTCACTACGATTGTGACCCACCATTGTTTTCTCATCCTTTATTCAAGCAATTTCTTAGAGGGCAAAGAATATAAGACCCCGAAGAGCTCCTACTCCTGCTTGGGATCTCAATTTTGTGTTGGAGAAACTCACTCTACAACCTTTTGAGCCTGCAGCTACTGCTGAGTTGAAATATTTGTCATGGAAGACTGCTTTTTTGTTGGCCATTACCTCTGCAAGAAGGGTTTCTGAATTGCAGGCCCTTATGGCAGTTGAGCCTTTCTTAATTTTCCACAAGGATAGGGTATCTTTACGTACTAATCCTTCCTTTATGCCTAAAGTGGTTTCTAGTGTGGCTTTAAACCAAACCATTCATTTGCCTACTTTTTATGCAAATCCCCAAACAAAGGGGAAAAGATTTTGCACACTTTAGATGTTCACAGGCAGTTACGATATTATTTGGATAGAACTAAAGGGTTCAGACAATCTCAGCAGTTATTGGTTTCTTTTGCTTTGTGCTCTCAGGGCAAGCCCGTGTCAAAACAAACTATTTCTAAGTGGATTGGATTTTGCATTGCTTTCTGTTATTCCCATCATGGCAAAGAGATTCCAGCTGGGATTAGACCTCATTCCACTAGGGCTACTGCCACTTCAACAGCTTTTTTGAGGGGGGTGGCTACTAAGGATATTTTGGAGGCAGCCACTTGGAGTTCAGTGCATACCTTCTCTAAGCATTACCACCTTCCATTGTACTCTAAATCCAGGGCTGGTTTTGCCACTGCTGTGTTGCAGGGCATTTTGGCAGCTCCTGCTTCTTTATAGTTTAGCCATCCTCCCTTACCTCTGCTTTGGGATTCTACCCAAGTGTTAGGACTGCAGCAATGTGAGATGAAGAACATAGTACAGTTTTGTACCTACCATAAATGTAGATGTTCAAGATCCACATTGCTGCAGTCAATTTACCTCCCTCCTTCCCCTCTGTTGTTTGAGGTGGTTGTGTGGGTTGGGTTATCCATCTGAGGTATATTGCATTTTGTATATATTGTATATATTATACATATTTTTGGTGTTAGGCTAGTTGGTTGTTTAGTTGTGGTCTATGGGTTTTGACCTTTCTTTTTAGGGTCTTCTGACATCTGGGGCAAGAAAAGACTGAGGATGTGACGTCGGTCATGCGCATTTGTACCCTGACGTTCTGATGTCAGTCAAATGCGCCTTGACCGACGTCAGCCTTATACTCTGATATTCGGGCCGACCGAGGGACAGCGGACTACCCAAGTGTTAGGACTGCAGCAATGTGGATCTTCGAACATCTACATTTATGGTAGGTACAAAACTGTACTTTTGCAAGTGCCGGTCGGCCAATTACTGAAATTTTCATTTTCGAGTTTCAGAACCGAAGTCTTCAACTTAAAGCGAAGTACCCCGTTGGGGAAACCTTTTCTTGCTTCTTACCGATGTCAGTAAAAGGTAATTGTATTACTTGTGGAAAACAAATACCTCTCAAAGATTTTCATTTGTACTGTATTCCTTGTCTAGGCCCTGACCACGGCATACCTTTGTTTTGTGCTTTATCTAATAAGTACACTATCCATCGTCTGTATATTTTTGCCTCTAAATATTTCATTTCATGGTTTAATTATCCAGAAATGTCGTCTGTTAGCCATCTGACTACCGGGATTCCGAAAAAATGCAAAGATAAAGACAGGCTGCCGTGGTCCAAAACTGCCGACGACGCTTCTAGGCCAAGTTGCCAGTTTGCTGGTACTCAGTGAGGCACTTTCTCAGCCCCTGATACCTGCTACTTCTGATTTGCAGGCCTTTACTGAGACCCATTCGGAGTCTGGTATGCCGCGAGAGGCTTCGCCTATGGAACCCGCGGATGTCTCTACCTTGGATGGGTCCGGAGCTGCTGTGCAGGCAACTGCTTCTGAGGGTGTATTCAGGCTTACAGATTTGCATATTAAATCGACTCCGCCTTCATTACTAAGGCCTAAATCTTGATCAGTCTAAAAAAAAAAAAAGACGAAGCCCAGGCCACATGTTCAGGCCCCTATGGCTAAAAACAAATTACTCCTGATTAGAGATCTTCAGCCATTTTGATAGTCACCCCCAGAGGCCTAGGTTTGAGCTTGATTATGAATCTTCTGATCAGGATGTTCTTCGTGTTTCACTGTTGCAGTCATTACATTTGGGTAATCTGCTGGGAGGTTGCCCTCAGTCGGCCTGATTAACAAAGTCCTGGGCCTTGCGTTGGTTGCTGTCAGGTCGTCAGGGGTATAAAACATGCAGCAGATGCCATTTTCATTAGTCTGTCTTGCCGTGCAGTGCCCGAAGCAGTTAGCAAGTACTGGTCGGCAGACTCCTGAAATTTTGTTTTCGAGTTTCAGAATTGAAGTCTTCAACCTAAAGCTAAGTACCCCGATGGGGAAACTTTTTTTTTTTCTTGCTCCTTAACAGATGTCCGTAAAAGTTAATTGTGTTACGTATGGGAAGCAAGTACCCTCAAGGATATTCATTTGTACTGTATTCCTTGCCTAGGCCTTGACCACAGCGTGCCTTGCTGTCGGTTTTGTGCTAAATTTAACCAACGGACTATTAAGCTTCTGTATACTGCGGTGGTGGTGCTGCGGTAGCGTTATCGCCTCATCCAAGACATTGTCCCGTTTGATTCTTAGTGTCTTCTGTGTGGAGGCATACGTGAATGGGGCGTGCCTTCGTTGAAGGTTGTGCGTCAGGGCTGGTAACCCGGTACATAAAAAAATCCACTACCAATCATTAGTGGACCGGAGTTCCGCTGTGGCGACCCCTAACCGGGAAAAGCCGAAAGACACACACTATTAAGCTTCGGTATATTTTTGCATCTAAATATTTTGGTTCAAGATTTAACTACCCTGAAATATCAGTTAGCAGTCCGACTACTGGAATTCACAAAAAATGCAAAGAAAAAGACAGACTGTCTAGGTCCAAAACCGATGAAGCTTCTCCTAAGCCAGTCGCAAGTTTGCTGGTACGCAATGATGTGTTTTTGCAGCCCCTGATACCTGCTACTTTTTGATTCGCAGGCCTCTACTGAGACCCATTCTGAGTCCGGTATGCCACGAGACACTTAAGTATTAACCTGCGGATGTCTCTACTGTAGATGGGGCTGGGGCAGCTGAGCAGGCGCCTGCTTCTGAGGGTGTTTTCAGGCCTAAAGATTTGTGTATAAAAGACACCATCTTCAAAACCAAGGCCAAAACCAACTTCTAAGTCTAAAAAAACGACGCTTGAACCACGTGCACAGGCCCCTATGCCTAAAAAACAAATTATCAAAATGGCTGAGGATTTAATTACCTTGATCAGGGTTTCCCAATCCCCTCCTGCTAAAAGGCCTAGGCAAGGAACTGATTATGAATCTTCAAAAGAGGAATCAGAAGAAATGGAAACCTGACCTTATCAAGAATTATCTATTCCACCTTACGAGGACTCTGATGCAGAAGACTCCATCCCTTCTGCTTCTCCTCCTGAGGAGTTTTCTTTTGGAGGAACTTTGTATACCTTAAGGGAACATTTTTCATTGAGTCAGGATTTTTCAGAATCCAAAAAGAGGCTTCGGGATTTCCTCCTTCCTCAGCGTAGGCCTTTGGCTATACCTCCTGTTCTAGACATTGTTTTCTCAGAATCTAGCATGGCTCCTGATTGTGCCTCCAGTTCCTAGTAAGCCAGATGGATATTACAGGGTTCCGGACTCCCACAAATTCCTTTTTAAAAACCCTACTGGCCCTGAAACAATTTCTCAGGTTCCCAAGGGTGTTGAGGCTTCTACTGCTAAAAATCCTACCCCTTCCGATAGACTCCAGGGTGCTGGATAGATCAAGTTAAGAAGGTTTACACGTCTGCAGCCTTGGCAATCAGGGCTTTAAGCTGTCAATTTCATATGCTTACATATCAGCAGCATGTCATGGGCTTAAACAGAAAATGATGATTTCGGACTGTGTGGAAAACAGTTACAGGATTTATTGCATTCAGCTGAACAAGTTGGAAAGCATAATTTACAATGTGGTTTTGATTCCTTGGAGGCCTCTTGCAGGGCTGGTGTAACTGGATCTGTGTTAAGGCATGCTTGGCTCAAGGAGCAAAATCTGCTTGATCATGTTAAAGTAAAATTGTTGGATGCTCCTTTAAAACAGAGGTCTATTTGGCAAGGCTGAAGAAGTTTTGAAAAAGATTGAAGACAAGGCTAAATCTATGCAAACTGTAAAAGATTTCCTACAAGTGCAGCCACCCAGGTTCAGTAGGCAGTGGACTACTAAGAATTGGTCCTTTCCAGTACCCACCAGAGCCGCTCAGGTCAAACCCAGACACTCCAAAGGCTCCGGGTTTCAGTCACAAGGAAATTACAGAAGAAAACAATGGTGTGAATCCACCTCTAAAGTGGAAGTAGCAAGGCACCTCCCTACAGTAAAGTCTCTGACTTTGCTCTGCCATTTCCAATCACTTATCTTTTGGCAGCCCCTTTGGGGGGGGGGGGGGACTAGCACTTCATGCACAAAATTGTCATCTAATTACCCAGGACAAGTAGGTTTTAAATATAGTATCCCAGGGATACAGATTTCATTTCCATCGTTTCCACACGTTGCCAATTCCAAACGGATGGCCAGATCTGCCTCCAAATCCGAGGACAGAGGCCCAGAAACAAGTTGTCCCTCATGAGTATAGGGGCTATTCAGCCAGTACCAGAAAAGGAAAAGGGACAAGGTTTTTATTAAAGACTTTTCTTGGTACCTGGAAGAGAAATCATGGCGTCCAATTCTGGACTTATCCATTCTAAATACATTCCTGGACATTCCAAAATTCAAGATGCTGACTACAACAGTTACTGCCTATGCTAGGCAAGGATGCCTGGTTGGTAACTCTAGACTGGCTTACCTGCGTATGCCAATCAGGAAATCTTGCAGAAGGTACCTCCGCTTCAAAGCAGGCTAGTTGCATTACCAGTTCTCTGCACTGCCCTTTGGCTTATCTTCTGTGCCCAGGGTCTTCACAAAGTGCCTGGCACCAGTAATTGCATTTTGCAGACAAACATTCAAATTTATCCTTATCTGGACGATTGTCTAATTCAGGCAGAAAACAAGGAGACACTTCTACAGCATCTGGCGTTTGTAAAAAGGCTTCTAACGTGTCTAGGATACACCATAAACCGAAAAGAAATCACAACTGGTACCCTCTCAAATAATTACATTCCTGGGTGCAAACTTGAATACAACTGCCCAGGTGACTTACCTCACGCCAGAAAAACAAATCCAATTGACTTCAAACAAGTGGCCACAAACGTCTGCAAGACCAATTCTGCAGGCCTTGGTTCATGGCTTCCTGCATTCTTCTAATTCCATATGCAAGACTGCATATGAGGAAACCTCAGTGGTACCTGAAAAGCTTATGGAGTCAACATTGTCACAGCCTGGAAACAATGATTCCTATCATACCTTGCCTGCAGCAAGAGTTCCTATGGTGGGCAGAGACCAGTCACCAAAACAAGGGACTGTCATTCATTCCACCCCCTGCCACCCAAACCCTAACTACCGATGCATCAGACTATGCTTGGGGGGTGCATCTGGCAGGGAGATGCATTCAGGGAGAATGGAGCCAGATCAAATGCACCTGCATATCAACCAGAAAGAGATGCTAGCTGTACAGAATGCTCTGACAGCTTTCAAGGACTTTCTTCATCCAGGACAACTACTGATAGACAACACCACAGTTATGTGGTACATAAGCAGGGGGGGGGTACTCATTCCTACCCCCTTTGCAGACTAGCCATGGCTTTGTGGAACACAGCCTTGACTTACCAAATACATCTACCAGCTCAATTCCTGCCAGGAAAGCAAAATACTCTGGCAGATGAACTAAGCAGAAAATCTTATGGACCCACACGAATGGAAACTATCTGCAAATCTTCAGCATGTTGGCACACAAATGGGGGAGCCCAGACATAGTTTTGTGGTGAGGCAAAAAGATCCATCAGTTGGACAAATTCTGCACAAGAATGCATCACAAAAAAGCTTGGAAAGTGGATGATCTATCCATCTGGAAAAACCTGTCCGTCTATGCCTTTTCCCCTTTGCCTTTGCTCTCCAAGGTATTACTAAGTCAGGAAAAACAAAAATGATTCTGATTGCTCCAGATTGGCCTCGCCAACACTGATACCCGCTCCTACGCAATTTCACACCTTTCTCCATGGTACCTGCATCAGACGCCTTATCTACTGTCTGAGCAGAACTATCAAATTCTACACACAGCTCCAAACTCTGAATCTTGCAGCATGGCTAATCAACTAATTTCACCAGTTAAATCTCTCGGCAAACCTGTAATGGATGTCATTCTGGAGGCTAGAAGGCCTAGTACTAGAAAATTTTATGCTGATAAAATGGAAAAGATTCTGTGCCTGGAGTCCGGCACATGGAATAAGCACAGCAATGCCCAATATTCCTCATTCTGCAATATTTAACTGAGATGCTTCACAAGGGCCTATCTT
>NC_056739.1:452432624-452457414 GCF_019279795.1 Protopterus annectens
TTAAGGAGCTATCTTTGCCTGATCATGTTAAAGCTAAATTGTTGGATGCTCCTTTAAATCAGGATCGTCTGGCAAATAAAGCTGAAGTTCTAAAGATGGAAGATAAAGCTAAATCTATGCAAACTGTTAGATTTCTTACAAGTGCAACCTCCAAAATTTAGTAGGCACTGGCCTACTACGATTTGGTCATTTCCAGCTCCTTCCAGATCCTCAAGCCAAACCCAGACACACCAAAAGCACCAGGTTTCAGTCCCAGGGGACTCTCAAAACTAAGCAGTAGGGGGCCTCCACTTCCAAATCTGGAAATGACACCCCCCTTTAGTAAACGGTCTTAATGACTTCCTTGTAAAATTTCCAAGCACTTACCTTTTAGCCACCCCTTTGGGTGGAAAGATTGCTCTTCATGCAAATAACCGGGAACTCAATAACACAGGACAAATGAATTGTGTCCCAGGGATGCAGATTTCATTTCCACACATTGCCAACACCAAATGGGTGGCCAGACCTGCCCCCAAAGCAGGCTACTTGCATTATCCGTTCTCTGCACTGCCCTCTGGCTTGTCTACTGCGCCCAGGGTATTCACAAAGTGCCTGGCTCCAGTTATTGCATTTTGCAGGCAAAGAAATATTCAAATATATCCATACCTGGACTATTGTCTAATTCATGCAGTAAACCAGGCCATACTTCTAAATCATCTGGGGTTTGTAAAAGGGGTTTTAACTTGTCTGAGGTGCACCATAAACAAAAAGAAATACCAACTGGTACCCTCCCAACAGATTACATTCCTGGGTGCAATCTTGAATACAACTGCCCAGATGGCTTTCCTCACGCCAGAGAAGCAAATTCATTTGGTAACTTCAAACAAGTTACCACAAAAAACCTGCGGTCTGCAAGACAAATACTGCAAACCTTTGGGTTCATGGCCTCCTGCATTCTTCTAATTCCATATGCAAGACTGCATATGAGGAAACTACAGTGGTACTTAGTCTATGGAGTTAAACATTGTCACAGCCTGGAAACAAGGATTCCCATAATACCTTGCCTACGCCTGGAATGTTTATGGTGGGCAGAGGCCTGCCACCAAAACAAGGGACCTCCATTCACACTACCCCCTGCCGCCCACACCATAACTACAGATACTTCAGACCATGTATGGGGGGGCTCACCTGTCAGGGAAGTGCTTTCAGGGCAAATGGAACCCAAATCAAATGCACCTACATATCAATCAAAAAATGTTAACTGTACAGAATGCTCTGACAGCCTTCAAGGACGACATTCTTCCAGGACAACTAATGGTAAAGACCGACAACACCACGGTTATGTGGTACATAAGCAGGGGGCTACACATACTTACCCCCTCTGCAGACTAGCCATGGCATTGTGGAACACAGCCTTGAGCTATCAAGTGCACCTACAAGCTCAATTCCTGCCAGGAAAATTGAATACACTGGCAGACGGACTAAGCAGAAATCTCGTGGACCCACACGAGTGGAAACTGGAACCACAGATTTTTAACATGTTTACAAGCAAATGTGGGGGGGGGGGGGCAGACCTAGATCTATTTGCCCCCCCCCCCCAGATCTACCAGTTGGACAAGTTTTGCACGTGGACTCCGCACAAAGAAGCCTGGAAAGTGGATTCTATGTCTATTCCTTCCCCCGCTGCCTTTGCTCTCCACAATTCTGCTAAAAGTCAAACAGGACAAACCAAGAATGATTTTGATTGCTCCAAACTGGCCCTGCCAACACTGGTACCCACTCCTGCGCAGTGTCTCAAATATCTCCAAGACACCTGCCTCTGACCCCTTCCTTGCTGTCTCAGAAGAACCAAATTCTGCACCCTCAGCTTCCAACATTGGACCTTGCAGCCTGGCTAATCACTTAAATTCACCCTTATCCCTCAGCATACCTGTGCTGGATGTCCTCTTGGAGGCGAGAAGGCCTAGTATTAGAAAATCTTATGCTGACAAATGGAAAAGATTCTTTTCTGTGCCTGGAACCAATCTTTAGGGATGAGCACAACAGCGCCCAGTTTACCTCAAATTTTGCAATACCTAACTGATGCTTCACAAGGATCTGTCTTTTTCCTCTTAAAATCCACACTTCAGCTGTTTCAGCTCATAACACAGAACCACCCCTCTTCTCTCATTCCCTGCTCATGCTGCATCTCAGAGGGGCAAAAAACTTGACAACCCAGGAGAGCCCTTACCCCTGCCCTGGGACCTTAACTTTATTTTGGAGAAGCTCACTCTACCTCCTTTCAAGCCAGCTACTACTGCAGGCATAAAATTTCTTTAAAAACAACCTTCCTTTTAGCAATCACTTCAGCTAAAAGGATATCTGAATTACAGGCCCTTATGGCAGTGGAGCCTTTCATCATCTTTCATGTGGGCAGGGTATCTGAGGACCAATCAATCCATGGCCAAGGTGGTTTCCAGTGTGGCTCTTAATGTGTCCATTTGCCAACCTTTTTTCCCAATCCACAGAACAAAGGGGGAATGGATTCTGCATTCATTGGATGCGCACAGACAACTTCTACTTGGACAGGACTAAATCTCAAAGAAAATCTGAACAATTGCTGGTAGCATTTGCTGCAGGGGGAGAGGGGAAGGCTATTTCAAAACCATTTCTGAATGGATAAGCCATTACATTCATTTCTGCTATAAGCACCATGTGAAAAACCTATCCCCCAGAGGGACCAGATCTCACACCACCAGGGCTGCATTTACTTCTACAGCCTTTCTCAGAGGTGTTCCTACCAGGGATATTCTAGAAGCTGCTACCTCGAGTTCTGTACATACTTACCAAGCATCATCATTTACCAATTTTCTCTAAATCCAGAGCTGGCTTTGCCACTGCTGTCTTGCAGGGCCTTGTAGCTGGCCCTAATGATGTATAAACCCCTCCCAACCATAGCTTTGGGAATCTACCCAAATGTAATGACTGCAACAGTGAAACATGAAGAACATAGTATAGTTGTGTACACTTACCATAAATGCAGATGTTAGTGTATTCACTGTTGCAGTTGTGGTTACCCTCCCTCCAGCCCCCTAATTTTCTCTTGCTATACTTATACTTTTACTATGCTTAAAAGCCTTTTTGGTGTATTTGCTTTTGGTTGGAGGTATGTTTTTTATTTTTAATTTTATTTGCTCCCCATTAGGGTGGCACCTGACATCTGGGGCAAGAAAAACTGATGTAATGGCGTCAGATGCATGTTTTATACCCCCTGATGACCTGACGTCATGGAAGAAGGGACAGCAACTGATGCAGGACCCAAGACTTTGTTAATCAGGCTGAGTGCAACCTGTCATCAGATTACCCAAATGTAATGACTGCAACAGAGAATGGACTAACATCTACATTTATGATAAGTGTACACAACTGTATCGCAAGTGCCAGTCTGCCTACTCTTGAGTTTCAGAACTGAAGTCTTCAAAAAAAGATAAATACCCCGTTGGGTATCTTTTTTTCTTGCTCCAACCAATGTCAGTTAACAATTCTTACCTGTGGAAAGCAAATACCTCCGATTTTAATTCGTACTGCATTCCTTGCTTAGCCCCAGACCATGACATCCCTTACTGTTGGTTTTGTGCCTTGTTCAACCCCCAAACTTTTCGTCTTCGGGCTATGTTTGCAGCAAATTGAGTACTCTGTATCCGTACTCAAATGGCTGTCCGACTACCGATCTTCTGAAAAAGCGTAAGGATAAAGACGACCGCATAGGTCCAAAACTGCCAACGACACTTCTGTTAAGCTAGTCGCCTGTCCACCGGTACTCGGGCTCTTTCGCAGCCCATGATACCCGCTACTTCAGATTCGCAGGCCTTTACTGAGACCCATTCTGAGTCAGGTATGCTGTGAGATGCTTCGACTATGGAACCTGCGGATGTCTCTACCTTGGATTGGTCCAGAGCCGCTGTGCAAGCACCGGCTTCTGAGGGTGCATTCAGGCCTGCAGACTTCCGTTTTAAACCTACACCATCTTCATCCAGGCCAAAAACTCACACCACGCCTAGAAAACAGACGTCCAAACCACGTGGTCAGGCTTATATACCTAAAAAACAAATGCTTAGAATGGCTGAAGACAATTACCTTAATTAGGGGAAGCCAGTCTTCCCCTTGTAAGAGACCTAGAATTGATTTTCCTTCTGATTCTTCTGATCAGGAATCTGGTTTCTTTTGATTTAACAGGATTTGCCCTTATCTACCTATGAGGATTCTGATGCAGAGGATTCCATTCCCTTTGCTTCCCCTCCAGAAGATGTTTCTTTTGGTGAAACCTTGCACACTCCCTAACTCATTAACCCCGAGTGCCTTCTCATGGCGCCTGTGCCTTTAAGCCCGAGCGCGCCATGAGAAGATACAGTTTTCAAGCCATTCCCCCCAAGTGCTTCCACAAGCGAGAGAAAGTGTACTGCTAATTTTTAGTGCAACTTAATGTAAAACACTCTGAAATTGTAACTAAATATGTAATTTATCATATCTAGTTACGATTCAGTGTGCTTTAACATTAAGGTCACATTGAAGTTTTTGCAGAAAAAGCATTTCAAAAAGTTCTTGCTAAGCAAGTGGTGGCAGCCAATCGGATTCTTGCATTCCGAGCCACCACTTGCATAACACCTCCACCCCATACCCAAGCTTCTTTTGTTCTCCCCTAATAGTGGGTCCAGCAGCAGGTATCATCTTTTTGCGAAGAACTGGAGATTTTACCTGCTACTGGATCCTCTATTTTACAGTCAAGGAATTCACGGACCGCCATATAGGCACTACGAGGAGTTCCCGTTCAGCCACTGCAGTTTCGAGTTCCCAGTCAGCTCAGCACAGCAACTATCTTCTCTTCCTGCCGTTCCCTACCCAATTGGTGAGGTACTGTTTTTTCCTGTAAAACCACTGGTTTATTTTTTAATTTTAAAGCTGCAGACATTCCTCACATTCGTGTGGGTATTTGCACTAGGTTGTTCTCTTGTATGCACATAAGTAAATGGAACAGTATGTTACAGACCCCAATAAATGTGATGTGTTTGATTATATATAAAATTACATATAAAATATGCGGTAGCGTTGTCGCCTCAGACAGACGCTGACTGTTTGATTAGTGATTCATGTGGATATTTGCACTAGGCTGTTATGAAGTCCTCTTGTCTGCGAAGTAAATGGAACAGTATGGTGGTTAGTGCATACAAGAGAACAGCCTAGTGCAAATCTACTGCCAATCTTTAGCGGACCGGAGTTCCGCTGTGCCATACCTCTCATCCATAACTAATAAAATATCTAACTTTAAATTTATGCCTGACGTATGCATGTGACATCAGCTTTGGCCTTCTGCAGAAGGCAGTCGGAAAAGGGAATCCAGCAGCAAGCAGCAGTCAGTGGAGCAAATCTGTGCATATAAGTTAAGTTCTGCAAATCTGCCGAGTTCGTCCAGAAGGATGATGAAAATTTCATTTCTCCATCTAAAGTCTCGCAGCTCAGCCACTGGGTAAGCAAAACGATAAAAAAATGCAGTTGTGCGAGCAGAGTGCTGTCATGTCTTCACAGTGTAATCTGTAAACATTTGTAAAAGTCTTAGAAGTAGCAGCGGTTGTAGCTAAGTGGTGTTACGGGGTGCAATCTTGTTCTGATCGATCAGTTGTGCAGTACTGAAAAGGACCTGACTTGCTCTTGAGTCGTAAGGTGAGGGCTGCGAGGAGTGCCAGAAAAAGCCTTGGTTTGGAGTGTTAGCGTTCCAGAGAGTTTCAGAAGAAAGGGATCTATTTTTTTGTGTGCGTGTGTCTGTGTGTCTGTGCATGCGAGTGCTTTTGTGCTATTCAACGTGTGGAGTGCTAGATCATGGACTGGGATTAGGTCAATAAGTTGGCCTCTAATTTATTTTGTCCTTCTCAGTGTATATAACTGACAGTACTGTAGTTTAATGTTAATTTTCTTGGTTTCTCTCTTTGTGAGCTTTCTGATTTCTTATGTGTTTTGACTATTGTATGCTCTTGTGTGGAGTTTTGTGCATCTTATTTTTATTTACAATCTGGTTTCAAACTGCTCTGATGTTATTGCTGAGTTGTTCTTTGTACAGTGGAGGTTATATGCAGGGAAGACTTTCTTGTGATGGACCTGCTTGGGTGCTTTCTAATGGAGTTTTTCCTTTCATTGACTCAGTTTGGTACCATTTGGGTTGGATGTATGTTTTCTCTGACATTGCCTTTTTACTTATACATTTATCTCATGATGGATTTCACAAGCTTCCTTTGTTCCATTGTGGTTTATCGTGATGGTTGTTTCTGTATTTTGCACTGCACAAGGCGAGTTGGATGTATGTTGTCAAATGACCCACATTTTTCACTTTTTTATACAGTGTTGGTACACATGGAGATGTCATGTATGTGTTCATATTCTCTTTTTGAACGTCCTCTCTTCCCAACGTAACTTGGGAAAGAGGCATACATAAGGAAACTACACCTTTGGACTGACAGTTACTATCATGTAATTTCACAGTGGTACACAGCCATTTAGTTTTAGCAGTGGGACTGTGAAGCTGATGTCCTTCAAGGATGCATCTGCAGTCCTTACAAATGGGTTGTCCTGTCATCAGGCAGCCCTTCGGTCGGCCGGATTCCAAAGTCTGGGTCTGGCTTCGGCTGGTGTCGCACTTCACCCGACGTCATTGCGGCAGTTTTTCGGGTATAAAGGCATCAGCCGACGCCATTTTCCTCAGTCTTTCTTGCCGCGTGGTGCCCGAAGCAGAAGCTGTTCGCAAGTGCCGGTCGGTCAGATCCAGAGATTACTACCGAATACTACTTCGAAGACTTCTATAAAGCTAAGTACCCCGTTGGGGACTCTTTCTTGCCTCAGCCGATGTCAGAGAAAGTTAATTGTTTATCTTGTGGGAAACAAATACCTCATAAAGATTTCCACTCCTATTGCATACATTGTTTAGGCCCAGACCACGACGTAGCAGCTTGTCTAGCCTGTGCTTCTTTTAACCGACGGATGCTTAGACGTCGCTCGGACTTTGCTGAACAGATTTTCGGCTCCGATTTTGCCTACATTATGCCGTCGGATCCTCCGACTACGCAAATAACCAAAAAACGCAAAGAAAAGGACCGACACTCGCGGTCCGCGGTTTCGGCTGAAACTGCGGTTAAGCAATCCACGAGTGTCTCTGTTTCGGCCGAAACCGAGCAAGCGGTTCTTTCTTCAGCCGATAACTTGCCTTCTACCGAGGCCTCTTCTGTACTGGTAGAAACGGCTTCTGAAATCCAGCCTTCTGTTGCGATTTCACAGGATTTATCAGACACCATTCCACTAGATATTTCTACCCCTGCACGTGGAGCTGCTAGGCCTCCTCAAGCTATGTCTATTAAGGCCTTTGCCAGGGCTAAAGCAGCCAAAACTTCCAAACCTGTGCCTGCCAAGCCCCCATCTCACAGGCCCAGCACCAGTTCCCATATGCTTTCTTTGGCACAGGATCTCATCACTTTAATTCGTGGATCCCAGCCTCATCCAGACAGGGCCTCTCTCCCTCCTCCAGAAAAGAGGCCTAGAGCAGAGCCCCCTGAGCCAGTAGCCACAGATGATTCTTCTGATGATTCAGATCATAGACCCTCCTGAGGCTTCTTATTCTCCTTACGAAGACTCTGATGCTGAGGAGTCCATCCCTTCAGCCTCTCCTCCTGAGGAATTTTCCTTTGGGGAAACCTTGCATGCTATGAGGGAACAATTTCAGTGGCAGGGCCAAGATTTCTCAGACTCTAGAAAAAGGCTTAGGACCTTTCTACACTTACCACAGCATAGGCCTTTAGCTATTCCTCCAGTTCTATCTGTTGCATTTAATGATGCTTGTACTACTCCTGATACTTTACCTCCGGCTCCTGCTAAGCCAGATTGGTACTACAGGGTCCCGGACACATCACCACTCCCCTTTTGCAGATCCAGAGACTATCTCCCAGGGCCCTAAAGCTGTAGCAGCTACTTCTAAAAACCCCTCCCCTCTGAAAGGGAATCCAGGTCCTTAGAGAGATGGGGTAAAAAAGTTTACACCTCTGCTACTTTGTCAGCTAGAGCTTTGAACTGCCAATTTCATATGATTCAATATCAAGAGTTTATGCTTGACCAGTTGACTAAAAAGCTGTCCTCTGAAGAATCTTTAGATAAAAAGTATGTTCAAGAAATGTTACATAACATACAGCAGGTTAGTAACCATTCTTTAAAATGTCGCTATGATGCACTGGAGGCTTCCTTTAGATCAGCCATGACTGGCAAAGTTATCAGGAGGCATGCATGGTTGAAAGAGCAGGCATTACCAGACCATGTCAAATCTAAGCTTTTGAATGCACCTATGGACAAGGTCAATTTATTTGGTGCCCCCACACAGCAGGTTCTGAAAAAGATGGAAGAGAAAGCAAAATCTGTGCAAACAGTAAAAGATTTCTTACAAGTTCAACCTCCAAGGTTTAGCAGGAATTGGCCCTCCAAGAATTGGTCCTTTCCGGACTCCTCTAAGGCACAAAGAGGCAGGAATAGGCGCTCTAGAGGCAGAAACCAATCCAGGGGTGCCTACAGGGGTCGCCAGTGGCAGGGTAACAACCAACGAGGCACGGATACAGCCACCACCACTACAACAGCTCAATCACAGTGACTTGGCGGTGACACCGCCTACCAGGGAACAACTAGAAGCACCCTTAGGCGGAAAGCTAACATTATTTTCAAGAAACTGGCACTGCATTACAAGAGAAAAATGGATTTTGCAGAAAGGTTACAGGTTCCATTTCCATACATTACCAGGAAAGAGAGGAATGCCAAACCTACCACCTTCTCAAAGGGCAGAAGCTCTAAAACAAATATCTCTATTAAGAATGCGTGCTGTGGAAAAGGTACCATTTATGGAGCAAGGGAAGGGATTTTACTCCAGGCTCTTCCTGGTACCAAGAAAAGAAAACAAATGGAGGCCTATTCTAGATCTGTCCGCTCTAAACACATTCCTCATTGTTCCAAAATTCAAAATGCTGACCCTACAGCAGCTTCTTCCCATGCTGGGCAAGGAGTCTTGGCTGGTAACTCTAGATCTCAAGGAGGCATACCTGCACGTCCCCATAAGACTAATTTGCAGAAGATACCTCAGATTTCTTGCAGGATCAGAGCATTATCAATTCTCAGCATTGCCCTTTGGCTTATCTACTGCGCCCAGAGTGTTCACGAAATGCCTGGCTTCAGTAATCGCTCATTGCAGACTTCAGGGAATTCAAATCTATCCCTACCTGGACGACTGCCTGATACAAGCGGACAACAAAAACAAATTAACAGAAGACTTACAAAGAGTCATCTACCTGCTACAAGCCCTGGGATACACAGTCAGTACAAAAAAGTCAAGGCTGATTCCATCCCAAATAATAACCTTTCTGGGTGCAGAACTGGACACATCAAAACAAATGGCATTTCTAGCTGCAGAAAAGAAAGAGCAACTTCCTCTCTATTTCTTGGCATTAACAAAGCAGAGCTATCTAACTGCAAGAAAAGTGCTACAAGCTCTAGGCTTCATGGCATCCTGCATAATTCTGGTCCCTCATGCCAGGCTTCATATGAGAAAGCTATAGTGGTACCTAAAGAATTTGTGGTCTCAGCACAAGCACAGCCTGGAAACCAAAATTCCAATGATCCCATGCCTGAAGCAAGAGTTCTTATGGTGGGCTCAGGCCTGTCAATCAAACACAGGACTGCCCTTCTGCAAAAGTCAACCAAGACAAACTATCACGACAGATGCCTCAGACCTCGGTTGGGGGGCACACACGATGGACAAGTGCATTCAAGTCCTATGGACTCAAGACCAACTGCATCTGCACATAAATCTAAAAGAAATGATGGCAGTAAAATTGGCAATCCAGGCATTCAGACCTCTTCTCCACGAAGGCCAGCTGTTGATAAGGACAGACAACACCACAGTTATGTGGTACATCAACAAACAGGGAGGCACACTCATACCCCCCTATGCCGGCTGGCGCAAGACCTATGGGATGTGGCTCTGAGCTACAACCTTCAGTTACAGGCAATTTATGTACCAGGGAAGGAAAACATTCTAGCAGACATATTAAGCAGAACTACAACAGATGCCCACGAATGGATGCTGCATCCGGACATCTTCAAAGCCATCACAAGAGAATGGGGATTACCACAAATAGACTTGTTTGCATCCCCATACAATCACCAGTTGAAGAAATTCTGCACAAGGACTTACCACCCACTTGCTTGGAAGGTGGACTCCCTATCCTTCAGTTGGAAAAGCCTGACAGCATCGCATTCCCACCACTTCCTTTGATGCACAAGGTGCTTCTCAAGATCAAAGAGGAACGTCCGAGGATCATTCTGATAGCCCCAGACTGGCCAAGACAACATTGGTACCCACTGCTGAGGAGCATGTCCGGGAACAAATATGGAAACTGCCCTGATCCCATTACTGCTGACACAGAACAACTACAACATTCTGCATCCAAACCTAAAAACTCTGCAGCTAACTGCCTGGAACATTACATGACAGAAATTAACCCAAATTTATCCCAAAGGGTTAAGGACATGATCCTGGAGGCTCGTAGACCTTCAACACGAAAGAATTATGCAGCAAAATGGAAAAGATATCTCATCTGGAGTGCTGCAAAGGGGCAAGATGTGACACTGGTGAACATAGCCAACATCCTGGAGTACTTGGCTGAGCTCTACCACACAGGCCTGTCCTATTCCTCCAAGATACATGCATCAGCTATTTCAGCGCAATACAGCTTGGATCCTCCTGTCTTCTCGCATCCTCTGCTCAGTTTCTGAGGGGAATTAAAAATGTAAAACCTCCCAGGAAACCTCCATTGCCAGCATGGGGCTTTAACTTTGTGCTAGAAAAACTGACTCTACCTCCTTTCGAGCCAGCAGCTACAGCAGACTTGCAATACTTATCCTGGAAAACTGCCTTCCTGCTGGCAATAACTTCAGCAAGAAGGGTCTCTGAACTACAAGCATTAATGGCAGTACAACCCTTCCTGATCTTCCATCAAGATAGTGTCCATGAGAACAAATCCTACATTTATGCCTAAGGTGGTATCCAGAGTCTCTTTAAATCAGGCTATCCACCTTCCTACATTCTTCCCCAATCCACAGAACAGGGGAGAAAAGCTCTTGCATACCTTGGATGTACACAGGCAATTGCGCTACTACCTGGACAGGACAAAAAACAATAGAAAAACTGACCAGCTTCTGGTAGCTTATGCAACAGGAAAAGAAGGAAAACCAATTTCTAAACAGACAATCTCCAAATGGATAGGAAATTGCATTAGACTTTGTTACTCCTACCATGGAAAGAAAACTCCAGAGAACATCAGGCCTCACTCCACAAGGGCCACAGCCACTACCACAGCTTTCTTACGAGGAGTGGCTACCAAGGACATTATAGAGGCTGCTACTTGGACCTCCGTGCATACATTTGCCAAGCATTATAACTTACCTCTATACTCTAGATCCCGTGCTGGCTTTGCCACTGCTGTTTTGCAAGGGATCCTGACTACACCATAATCTAGTCTCATTACCTCCTCCCCTAGTTTAGCTATGGTATTCTACCCATTTGTAAGGACTGCAGGTGCATCCTTGAAGGACGTAGTACAGTTTTGTACCTACCATAAATGTAGATGTCCGAGAGGAATGCATCTGCAGTCAGGATTACCCACCCTCCTTCCCCTCTGAGGTACTCCTAGGGTATTTACCAATCTTCAGCTAGCTTGGGGGGGATCTATTATGGTGTATTTGTTTGTATATTTGTACATACATGTTTATTTTGTGTGTTTGCTCTCTACTATTTGGAAACTTCGGCATTTATCCAAATTTAGCCTACCAAGAGGGCACCTGGCATCTGGGGCAAAAAACAGGAAAATGGCATCTGCTGATGCCTTTATACCCGAAAAACTGCCGCAATGACGTCGGGTGAAGTGCGACAAGCCGAAGCCAGACCCAGACTTTGGAATCCGGCCGACCGAAGGGCTGCCTGACAGGACAACCCGTTTGTAAGGACTGCAGATGCATTCCTCTCGGACATCTACATTTATGGTAGGTACAAAACTGTACTTTCTAACCCATCCTCTATTTGTTTACAGCCATAAAAAGGTAATCCTGGACTGTGGAAATGAATCCTTTTTTTTTTTTTTTTTTTTTTTTTATCAGAGCAGATGCCTTTCAGCACTGACAGCAGATCACTTCAAATGAGCAAATCAGGGACAGTCCCTTTAGATGTCTGAATGGCTTTTGATAGTCTAGAATGGCCATACCTATAAACTTTTGGTGTAGCTCACCCATATTATTTAAGTCCAGTACCATAATGCATGAGTGCCTCTCAACCTCTTAGTGCAAGGAATCTGAACCACAAAATGGGAATTCGTCTTACGCATGGAGACATGCGTGAATCGGCGAACAGTAACCTGAAAAAGATACAACTAAACTGTAATTGCATGCTTATTCGATTCCCTTTGCAATGAGGATATTTTTTATTTCCTGAATGTGCCATACTAATTACCCCATAGTAAGTGCAGTCACAGCAAATCATAATGAAACAAGATGAGGACACGTACACGGCATATGAGTGCAAGCTATTTCTGTAAGCGGAATAAGGGGGAAAAAACTGTTTGCATCTGTTTGTGTATATTCACCTGTGCACTTCAAATGTCAGTGAGGTCTTTGTGCTGAGCTCCAATTTTTTCAGTATTGTATTCCTGCCTGGGTTTGTTATTCGTATTTCTTCTTGCTCTCACAGTATAATTTGTTGTCTGTGTGCCATTTTGTTTTGGTTTGGAGAGAATTACATAGCTGCAGCTGAAACTGTTCAGCCTAACTTGCGGTTTATATCACCTATATATGCATTTATCCTGGGTTACTATTGCAAGAGTAACACTAGCTGTAACATTACATTTATGAGCTGTAAAAATATTTACACTGAAAGCTATATCATTGTTTCCTGTCCAAAATGACTTTTTGATCTAGAAATGTGTAAGCATTTTTTTAGATCTTATTGGTGGTATTTTGCATTTATGGTGCATAAATTTTGAATTGCTAAAGTTAAGAAGAAATGTTCAGGTTAAAAACAGACTTATATAACTCCAGCAGTTCGTAATATTCTGTGCCAGTTATTATTCTTTGCCAATCTGAATCTACAGCATGAAAGTCTTCTAAAATTGTCTAAACATTTTTGAACTTTAAGTTGCAAGGCTGATTTATATAAGCTAAACTAATGGGCTGCAGGTGCTGGATTGTGAGACGAGAGTAGGAGGGTTGGAAGGATGTGTGGACTGTGATTGTGGACCATTTCCTTTACTTAGGAAAAATGTGGATGACTGGATTAATTACTGCTACATGGCATAATGGTATTTGGTGGGCAGTAAACACATGCATTTAGAGTGTTCTTTTTCCATTCAGCAAACTTTATTGGAACTTCAGCTGTTGTCTGGAACAGTATGGCTTGGCACAAAGTACTGTCAGCCCAATCTAAAATCTAACAACACTTTGTTAGAATCAGACAGATACAGTTTGTAGCAGGTATGGCTTATCGGTCTGCAGTCTGCACCATTTGCTTGCTCTGAAAATTATACAGCTGACGTGGCAGATTGGGCATCATCGGTATCATGTTTAGTAAAGATTATTGGTTGGGGTGTTGAATAGCAGCGTTGGGTAGAGATTTTATTTTTATTCATGAATCATGGTAGATACTGAGAAGCATGTATAGTTCAGTTATCCTGAAAATGTTCTCATGTTGCACCTTTTAGAATAGCAGCTATGAGCTGGAGCACATTGGATTGGTATGGTGTACTGTAATGTCAGTGTTGTAGTTTAGAGTGGGAGAAGGCAGAAGCATTTATTTTTCTATCACCCTAGATTCTCCATTAGGAGGATGCTCAGTCTAATACAGGCAAGGTTGATACGCGGTGGAGTCCTGTGTGCCCAGGAGACATACGCACATTTCTAGGTGTCAGAATATACATGTCTATTGTACATGTTCCTGAATTGAGGCAGTACTGGGAAACGCACCATGTATATGGTCGCTTCCCAATAGCAGAGTACATGACCAGAGATAGGTTTGAAAAAATTCAGCAGTACTTCCACTGCAATGATAACAGCCTGAGCCTACCACATGGTGCTGTGGGTCATGACAAGCTACATCACGTACGGCCAATACTGGATGCAGTACTTCATGCGTGCAGGACACGTTACAATGTGCATCGTGAGGTGGCTGTAGACGAAGCCGTGGTTGGCTTCCGTGGACGCTTGACATTTAGTTTATGCCTGGTAAGCCTGAGAGGTATGGCATTAAGGTGTGGGTGTTGGCAGACTCAACCAGTGGGTATGTACGTGAATTCCAGGTATACACTTGAAAAACTGAGCAGAATACAGAGGTCGGGCTGGCACACAGAGTTGTAGTTGACAACTAGGGGACTGATTGGCAAGAAGCATCACATTTACTTTGATAACTTCTTTACCTCTGTTCCACTAGCACAGCAATTGCTGAAAGGTGATCTATACTGTTGTGGAACCATGCGCACCAATAGGTCAGGATGGCCTCTTACATTCAACAGACAGGCCATTGGAAAAGCAGCTCGAGGCTACTACAAGCAATTGCAGAGTGGCCCACTGCTAGCTACTGAATGGAAGGATAGCAAACCAGTATTCCTCCTGTCAACTAACTGTAACCCAACCTTGCCAGTCTCCAGCACATACAGAAGAAAGCGTGATGGAAGAAAGACATCAGTGCCATGTCCACCAGTTGTAAACATGTACAACAGTTACATGAATGGGGTGGACAGAGCAGATCAGCTGAGGACACAGTGTCCCAGTGCCAGAAAGGCCAGCAAATGGTGGCTGTACTTGTTCTGGTTCTTATGGGATGTGGCCATTGTCAATGCTTTCATTATATTCCGTGAAAGTATCGGACATCAGCAACTATCACGTTCTGGACGTATTATTCCGGCAACAGTTACAGTTCCGAAGGAACCTAGGCTTGCATCTACGTGCCACTTACACAGAGGAAAAGATGCACTGAGATTACTGTCCCAGAGGCTGTGAGCCTATTTGAGCATGGCTCTCACTTTCCAGTGAAATGGCATAAATCAAGATGCAAAAACTGTGCCAGCAAGGGTAAACGTGCTGAGCCATCATGGGGGTGCCCAACTTGCAAGGTCAACCTGTGTGTTGAATGCTTTGGAGAGTACCATGGCCATAAATTTCTCCCATAGTGCTGTGGGCCTTGGGTGTGCCACTGTGATGTAATGGTTCCCTCCGGCAAAGGACACATGCAAAAAAACACAGCCTGGGTCAGTCTAGGCCTCTTGACATGTTGCCTTGATGTAGCTCTCCAGTCAGTCTCCCTCCCTTCAGGTGTAGTCAATGTATGTAGGTCAGGGCAACAGGGTTTACATTAGCTCCTCCCTTCTGGCCATTGCAGAAAGGACACATGTAAATGGAAAAGGCAGAGGTAAAGCAGAGTGCCTCACCTGCTTTTTCAGTGTACATGTGCTCTTTCTGTGCCCCCATGTCAGTTAGCAGCCAAGCCCTTCAGCACCAATGCCAGGAAGGTCCCTCTTCACTTTTGTTTTGCCAACTGCTCTTAGGTTGGTGGGTGCATCACAGGGGGCATACCCAGCCAGCATGGATCTTGTGATCCACCGGGATCGCACTTGGGAACCTGGAGACTCTACAGCACAGTCCCATAGTGCTGCTGTCCTCGGTAAGCATGGGCTTGGGTGTGTCACTGTGATGTAATGCAAAAACATGCAAAAAGACACAGCCTGGGTCATTCTTGGTCTTTTGACATGTTGCCTTGATGTAGCTCTCCCCTCAGTCTCCCTGCCTTCAGGTGTAGTCAGCGTATGTAGGTGAGAGTAGTAAATGTATGAAGGTCAGGACAGCAATTAGTGAGTTACTTCAGTCCCTCATCCCTTGGGTCCATTGCTGAATGGGCACATGTAAAGAGAAAAGGCAGAGGTAAGGCAGACTGCTGACACTGAAGGAGGTCATGAGACCATAGTGGTATCAGCGGTCTGAGTGGGCAGCCGGCACAGCTATGGGACACTACAGATAACCAACATCTGGAGCCCCATGCCTGTCCTTGGCATATTAGTGGAGCGGCGGTCCTTACCCTGCCTTTTCTCTTTACATGTGCCCTGGCTGTGCACTCTTGTCAGTGTCCACCCATGCTTTATTTTCAGATAAGGTAAGACTGTCTTCTGCTGTTCAGACGTTTACAGAATGCATTCATGCATGGCTTGATGCACAGGGTCGGTGGATCGACAATATGCCATAACGGCATCACCACCGAAGATGTTCACTGGTTCAGAAGGGATGGCATTCACCTAACTGAGGAGGGCATTGCGTTGTTCTTGACCAACCTCCACAATGGCGTGAGGAGAGCCATGCACAATTGTGAGAAGAATGGAAAACACCCATGACCAAGTCAGACCAGTATAGTAAGTAAAACACTATTATGAAATGTGTTGTGTAAAATTAATTTCTCTGATCTTGGCAAATGACTGTTATGGAAATTATGATTTTTTTTCATATTTTGGTAAATAACTTTGCAAGGGAGCATCTGAATGTGCCAAGTAATATCTCATTTTGAAGACAGTATTGCTGGTTCTAACATGGTAAAAGAATTGTGCCTGTATTTGACACATGTGCAGGTATCAAAGTTTGTTTCGGACTTAGGTTATGAAAATTGATTTTTTTTCATATTTTGGTCTAACTTTGCAAGGGAGCATCTGAATGTGCTAAGTAATACCTCATTTTGAAAAGATTATTTATAGTTCTAACATGGTAAAAGAATGGTACCTGTATGTTGTCCTCCTAGGCAGATATCAAAGTTTGTTTCCGACTTAGGTTATGGAAATTATGATTTTTTTCATATTTTGGTAAATAACTTTGCAAGGGAGCACCGCATTGTGTGAAGTAATGCATCAATTTGAAGACTGTTACTCCTTAAAACATGGTAAAAGAACTGTGTCTGTGCACTGTACACACGTACAGATATCAGTTTGTTTAGTCTTGTACGAATATGAAAATTATACATTTACAATACTTCTCATTATGCCCATATCTTTGCGAGGGAGCATGGTAATCACACAAATGATGCATCATTTTGAAGCTGACAATTCAGATGCACAACTTCTACACTGATATGTAGGCTCTGTTACAGGTGATGAGATATGCTTTGTTTATCAATTATGAGAAATAATATACTAATCATATTTCTGTGAATATCTCATGAAAGGAGTGTCACAGTTATGGTTAAAGTATCATTTTAAAGCTGGCATTCATACTAACAAATTGAATTCAAATTGTATGGGTCTGCATGGTACATAGACCAAGATATTTTGCTTTGCTTTTCCAAAAAGTTAAAAAAAATTGCACAATATCAGCATTCCTTGCCAAATATTTAATTATGACTTTGATATGCACTATCAACATTTACACTGTTGGAAAGGTCAGTGTCTGCTGAACAACTTTCGCGTTTACATTTTCAGTGTAGCTCTTATAGTTAGTTATGAGCATTTGTTTTCTGTTTAGTATTAAATGGATTTTCTGAAAATGAGCTCAGGCTGCACTGTTCTTCCTATGGTGGAATTAAGCAGGCAGCTTTTCCTGAGCTGCTCTGGAGTGAATGAGTTAAGGAGCATTATTGCTGGGAAAGCCACGATTATTCTGACTCCAAAAAGAGGCTTAGGGAATTCTTGCTCCTTTCTCAACACAGGCCTTTAGCTATCTCTCCTGTTCTGGATATTGTACATGCTTTCTTGGAATCCAGCCTTTCCCCAGACACTTTACCTCCAGCTCCCAGAAAACCTGACTGGTATTAGTGCCTAACTCTCACAAGTTCCTGTTCAAGAATCCTCCCCCTATGGAAAAATGGCACAATGATTTAACCTTAAAGAATCCAGAGACCATTTCCCAAAGGGCATTAAATCTACTGCTACCAAAAATCCTACCCCCTCAGATAGAGATTCTCGAGCCTTGGACAGATTGGGTAAGAAGGTATACACTTTTGCCACTTTGGCCATTAGGGCTTTAAATTGCCAGTTTCATATGTTAAAAGTACCAGCAGCATATTATGGGACTACTTAAACAGAAAATGATGATTCCTGACTGCTGAACACAAAAAAAAAAATGCCAGGATTTAATGCATTCTGCAAAACAAGTTGGTAAAACTTTGCAATGTGGTTTTGACTCTTTAGAAGCATCTTGCAGGGCTGTTGCTGGGTTTGTACTTAAAAGGCATACTTGGCTTAAGGAGCAAAACTTGCCAGATCATGTTAAAGCTAAATTACTGGATGCCTCCTTAAACCAGGACCACCTGTTTGGCAACAAAGCAGAAGTCCTCAAAAAGATGGAGGAAAAAGCTAAATATATGCAAACTGTTAGATTTCCTTCAGGTACAACCTCCAAGATTTGGTAGGCATTGGCCTTCAAAGAATTGGTCCTTTCCAGTCTCTTCCAGGCCTTCAGTCCAAACCCAGGGACAGCAGACCACCTAGGTTAGTCTCAGGCTAAGCACAGGCCTAAGCAGTGGGGGCTCCCACTTCCAAACAGGGAGCAGTAAGGCATCCCCCTACGGAAAAATGGCTCCGTGACTTAGCCTTAACCCCTCCAAGCCCTGCTGAACTGCCTGCTCCCTTAGTAGGAAAGCTTTCCCTGCATACAAAAAAACTGGGAACTCATTACCTAGGACAAATGGGTTTTGAATATAGTTTCCCAAGGATACAGATTCCACTTCACACCCTACCAACCCCAAACGGTTGGCCAGACCTACCCCCAAATCAGTGGGCAGAGGCCCAACAGCAGGTTCTCTCAAATATCAGGGCTATTCAACCTGTCTCGGCAGAAGAAAGGGGACAAGGTTTTTATTCAAGACTTTTCCCGGTACCCAGAAAAGGCAGCTCCTGGCATCCTATTCTGGACCTCTCTATTCTAAACACCTTTTTGGTAATCCCAAAATTCTAACACTTCAACAGCTGCTTCGATGCTAGGCAAAGATGCCTGGCTGGCAACCTTAGACATAAAGGAAGCTCACCTGCACATTCCAGTAAGGGAATCTTGCAGGAAATACCTATGCTTCAGGGCAGGCTCCATGCACAATCAGTTCTCTGCACTTCCCTTTGGCTTATCTACTGCTCCCAGGGTATTCACAAAGTGTCTAGCTCCAGCCTTTGCATTTTGCAGGCAGAGAAAAATTCAAATGTACCCATACTTGGACGATTGTCTGATTCAGGCAGAAAGCCAGGACTTGCTATTAAATTATCTGGCATTCGTAAAACTTCTAACCTCTCTGGGGTACACCAACGAAAAGAAATCGCACAGATTACCCTGCCAACAGATTGTATTCCTGGAAGCATGCTTGGACTCAACTTTCCAGATGGCTTTCCTCACTCCAGAGAAACAAGTTTATTTGACAACCTACTTCAAACTATTGGCCACAAAGACCCAGCAATCTGCAAGGAAAGTTCTGCAAGCCTTGGGGTTCATGGCCTCTTGCATTCTACTAATTCCATATGCAAGACTGCATATGAGGAAACTACAATGGTATCTAAAAAGCTTATGGTGTCAACATTTTCAGGACCTGGAATAATCTATTCCCATCATTCCTTGTATAAAGACAGAGTTCCTTTGGTGGGCAGAAGCCTGCTATCACAACAAGGGGTTCCTTTTCACTCTACCCCCTGCCGCCCAAATACTAACAGATGTCTTTGATTATGTATAGGGGGGCTCCCTTGGCAGTGCATTCAGGACAAATGGAGCCATAGACAGATGCACCTGCATATCAGCCAAAAAGAAATGTTAGCTATACAGAATTCCCTGACAGCCTTCAGACCGCATTCTTCCAGGACAATTATTGCTAAAGACAGACAATACCACAGTTGTGGTACATTAAACAAGCAGGGGGGAACCCACTCATACCCTCTGCAGACTAGCCATGGCTCTGTGACAGCCTTGAGCTACCAAGTGCACCTGCAAGCTCAATTCCTGCCAGGCAGCTAAATTCACTGGCGGACCTAATCAGAAATCTCATGGACCCACACGAATGTACACTGGAACCAAAAATATTCAACCTCTAACAAATGGGGAACTCCAGAGTTAGACTTGTTTGCCTTCCCTCAGAACTACCAGTTGGACAAATTCTGCACAAGGACTTCCCACAGTCGAGCCTGTTAAGTAGATGCCCTGTCCTTTACATGGAAATGCCTGTCAGTTTATGCCTTTCTTCCTCTCCTCTTGAAGGTCCTGCTAAAGATCAAACAGGATAAAGGACAATATTGATTGCATCCGACTGGCCATGCCAGCACTGGTACCCCCTCCTGCACAGTATGACACTACTGGAACCTTGGCACCTGCCTCAGGCTCCTTCCCTACTGTCCCAGCCAGATTCTGCACCCTCTGCTTCAAACCCTGGACCTTGCAACCTGGCTAATTCCTAGCATCCCTCAGTAAGCAGTTGCTAGATGTCATTCTGGAGGCAAGGAGGCCTAGTACTAGAAAATCCTACGCTGAAAAGTGTTAAAGATACTGTTCCTGGAGCCAGACTCAAGGGTTAGACACAACGGTGCCCAGCTTACCTCATGTTCTTCAGTACTTAACAGAAATGCTCCAAGGATCTATCCTTCTCGTCCATTAAAATTCCTGCGTCTGCCATTTCAACACATTGTAATACTGAGCCACCCCCCTTTTTTTCACCCCCTGCTAAAGCAATTCTTTAGACGTTCTGAAAAAAGACCCCCTCCCCTCAGTAAAGACCCCCTCCCCTCAGTAGAGCCCCTACTCCAGCCTTGCACCTTAATTTTGTATTGAAAAAGCTCTCTCCCTCCCTTTGAGCCAACTGCAGAGTTGAAATTCCTTTCTTGGAAACGGCCTTCCTTCTAACCATCACTTCCGCTAGAAGAGTGTCTGAATTGCAGGCACGTATGGAGGTGGAACCCTTCATCATTTTCCATGCAGACAGGTTTTCTCTCAGGACCAACCCATCCTTTATGCCCAAGGTGGTGTGTAGTGTGGCCCTAAATCAGTTATTTAATTTGCCTACCTTTTTCCCCTAATCCACAAAACAACGAATACTGCACTCTCTGGACGTGCACAGATGACTTAGATTTTATTTGGACAGGACTAAGCCTCTCAGAAAATCTGAATGGCTACTAGTTGATTTTGCTGCAGGGACAGAGGCTAAGGGCATTTCAAAGCAAACCATTTCTAAATGGATAGCCCGTTGCATTCATTTCTGCTATAAGCACCATGGAAAACCTACCCCACAGGGCATAAGATCACATTCCACCAGGGCTGCATCTGCCTCTACAGCCTTTCTCAGAGGAGTCCCTACCAGGGACATCCTAGAATCTGCTACCTAGAGCTCTGTACATACCTTCAAGCATTACCACATGCCTATTTTTTTTCTAAATTAGAGCTGGTTTTGCCATTGCAGTCTTGCAGGGCTTAGTACTAGTCCTAATGCTCTTTATCCTCCCTTAACTTTGGGAATCAACCCAAATGTGATGACTGCAACAGTGAAACATGAAGAACATAGTACAGTTGTGTACACTTTCCATAAATGTAGATGTTGGAGTGTGTTCACTGTTGCAGTCGTGGTTACCCTGCTTCCAGCCCCCTGACTTCTCTTGGCTCGGCCTTTCCTCCTTGTTGGGTGTATTTAAGCTTTCTGGTGTATTTGTTTTTTGGTGGAGGTGTACCATAACATTGCTTCCCTTTGTGGGGGGCACCTGGCATTTGTGGCAATAACTGATGTAATGGCGTCTGCTGCACCCCTTACGACCTGACATCATGGAAGAATAGATTACATCCGATACAGGAATCAGACTCTGGCATTCAGGCTGGCTGAGGGCTACCTGCAGGCAGATAACCCAAATGATGACTGCAAAAGTGAATACACTCATGTCTACATTTATGTACACATGTGAACTTTATGGTAAGTACATAACTTTTAATTTGCCATTTTGACAAAGGAATTTATGCTTCACTATGGGGAGTGAAGTACATAAACAACATCATAGGGAATTAGAACCAGTAAAGTGGTGTATCGCAGCAGTATTTAAAAATTCTACATACTGAACTGGGGGCATGGGGGTTAGTAGCTCAGACGCAGCATCACCAATGTTATGTAGAGCACATCAACTAACACTTTGGTACTGGCACACTATTCACGGCATAGTAGCAAGGAGAGGGCCAGTGTTCTACAGTTCAGAGTAGTCGAAATTGGACCACACCCCCTTATAGCTATGTTCTCCCCTGTAACTGACTTTTGTAGTAGAGCTTGTGTAATCCACAAAGTAGTGCAGTTAACTGAATCTGGATGTCTGCACGTTTTCCATACTACTGGAGTAGTTGCAGACTGGTTCTTCATTGCATCTCAAAAATGTAATCTACACCAAAGCACTAGGCCAAAATCTGCAATAATTTGCACTCTGTATGAAATTTATGTGGGATTCTTGGTTGACTTCTGTGCATTTTTTTCAGGTAACAGTTCTGTCTGCAATGACCGAGGAGTCTGCTGTAGCTGTGAAAGCAATGGCTAAATAAATCTAACTACAGGTATGTGACTTGTTTGAATGCCGTACCAAAGTTGCGGAATAATTTGGTGGAGCAGTGTTGTAGTAATACAGAGAAAAATGTTAGACTGAAAAATTAAGTGTTTGGAAAGAATATATGGGGGGGGGTGGCTGAGATGTGTGCTGGGAGTATTTCAGTAAGATTGTAGTAATCAGTTGAGATAGCAAGAGTCCCAGAATGGTGAGGTATGTCAGAGAATGCGAATGTTTGCAGAGGCCATGCTGAATGTTTGTTCAAGGGTTTAAACTGCCCAATATCGTACAGATTACTTTTTAGCAGGTTCCCCAACAGCAGTTTTACAAAAGGTGTGCAACTGAAATTTTTACAGCATATGATGGCAGTGAAACTTTAACAAAAGCACCCTACTGCATTAAATCTGTGTACAGAAATAAGAATCCTAATTTTGAAATTGCAGACTTAGAGCAGGTTACTAGAAAGTCTTTAAAATGTTGGTGCTTATTGGCCCTTATGCAGATTCCACATTTGCAGTGTTGCTTACTGCGGTAGACTTCTGAAACAAGTATGCAAAGCTTAGAACATGCAGATCAGTTTTGCAAGCCATTTGACTGACTTTGGTTCCTATGCAGGTAGTTGCTGGAGTAACTGTTCAAGGTGAATGTGTAGTCATGTTAATCTTTAATTGTTGCAAACATTATTTCAGATTTCTTGCAATAGAGACTCTTGGCTTGCCAGAGTACTTGAGATCCCCTTCTCTTGGACCACCAGGTGCTCCCTCCTTCAGGAAGTCTGGGTATAAGGGTAGGCACTCGGCACTGTTTTCTCAGTTGGTTCTTGCTGTTGAAGCCAGGTACAACCTCTTGTACCTGGACCGTTCATACCCAAAGTGACTAAAGCTAAGCACTTTGGGAATTTTTTATATTGTATTTAGATTAGGTTAAGAATGTTTGCCTTGTGTGGAAATTTATTTTTCATGGGGATTTCCTAAGTTCTTCATAGGTCTGGAGAATGTGCCCATCTGTCTTTGCTCACTTATATTGTAGGACCATGAAACATAAGGCAGTCTCTTAATTGTACGACCTGTGGACCTTGCTTGCTATGACATGTACTGGTCATGTTGAGTTGGACTGTATCCTGCAAAATGCATTAATCTGTTAAGCACCTTCTAACATAGTCCAACACCATTATTGTCAGATATTTTGCTGCCCCTCCCCCACCTGACAGTGTGGTTTCTGCCTCTGAGACCCTTCAAGAGGCAGACAGCATAGCTGATTTCAGATGTCTGCTTGAACCTTAAGTACTTAAGGTGGCAGAATGGCATCTAGTAGTCTACCAGACTCTGGCTTCCCAATCTGGTGCCAGACCTACAAAAGGGAATTTACAGCTGATCTGACAAGGCCGTACAGTCTGGGAAGACACTTGATGCCACACCCAAGATCAGACCCTAGGCAGAATATTATGCAGCTTCCTCCAACCTAAGCTATTGAGGCCACTTCAGGCCTACCTTATAGGTACTGGTCAGGCTAACAGAGGGTCTCCTTGATTGAGATCCTTATGAACTCTGCTTTGGTAGCACCCCTGCCCCCAGGAACTTAATATGCCAAAAGGCCACTTCCTCTGTAGTCTTCCGATACCTGCGACTCTAAAGATGAGTTGGCTTACGTAGATAGGATTTCCTTGGTAATGTCTACGGAGTCTGAAAATCTTGCCTCAGCCTCACTGCCTGAGGATCGCTTGAAGAGGAACCCCCCACCCCCTCAAAAAAGGTAATCCTTCATATGAGAGGTTCTGGATTACCACAATCTAAAGAGTTTTAGGTTTCTTGAGCAAAACCTTTGGCTAACCTCCAGTTCGAGGTTGTGGATGTTATCGTTTTTTTTGAGTCCTGGACTTTTAAGAACCCTTGGGTCCTGACACTTCCTTGGGACCCAAGAGAGCCAGAGGCAGTTCCTCTAGGAACCCTTTGCCTGTTGGTGAAAGTAGAACCTTGGACAGATTTATCTTCCCAATCTGTCCAAGGCTCGAATCATTTATCTGAACTGCATTTCTTATTTTTTGTCAGCCATTAAGTATTTGTTGGACTTGCGCTCGACTTGTTTGGTGATGTATTTATATATATATCTATATATATATATATATATATATATATATATATATTTTTATATTTATTTATATAAATATATATATTTAATTATATATATATATATATATAACTGTGTATATA
>NC_056739.1:452457914-452475195 GCF_019279795.1 Protopterus annectens
AAGGGGCAGGGAAAAGGGCAGGAGGGGCACCGGCACACTAGGGAATCAGAAACCAAATCGGCCCCCATGCCGCCGGCAATTAGGGACATTTTCCCCTTTTTTCCCATGCCCGGGCTGGGCATTGCAGTTTTTCCCTTTTTTTCTAAATGTTTTTTTTGCTGGGACCTGGGGGGGAACCAAAAACCTTATCGTATCCTTTTTTGTTCTGGGTCATAAGGGGCAACCCACCCAAGGGTTTTTTCCAGGGGATAGGGGGCCTGGGATCACAGCCATCCCAAGTGCTTTTGTCCCGGAAGCATGGGCTTGGGTTCCACTTTTTAAAAAACGGCCCCGGGAAGTTTGTTTTTTGTTTTGCCTTGATGTACCCCCACTCACCCCCCCTTTGGGTAATCTTGATTTGAAGTGTTGATGGGGCCCCAAAAATTAGTTTCTTCAGTTACCCCTTAGGTAGTAAAGGGGGAATGTAAAAAAAAAAAAGGCAGTAAGGAGACTCGCCAAAATAGGCCATGGGGATGCACTGGGGGGGCAAGTAGGGGAAACCAAATCTGGACCGTTCCCGGAATTAGTGGGCAGGGCCCCCCCCTTTTTCCTTTTTACAGTCCCTCTGGGCCCCTTGTCTTGCCCTTTATTTTAAAAAAAATTCTTATGTGCTGGGGGCACTGGGGGGGCACCAAAATTATCGTATGGTTTTGTGTTCTGGGGCATAAGGGGAAACCACCCAATGGTCGCCAGGGTGGGGGAAACCGGGATTCCAGCCACCCCATGTCTTCCCGGAACACTTGGGGCCCGGATTAAGAAAAACATCAAAAGCCGCCTGGGTAAGCTTGTTTTTTGTTTTGCCTTGATGTACCCCCACTCACCCCCCCTTTGGGTAATCTGATTTGAAGTGTTGATGGGGTCAACAGCTTTAGTTATTCAGTTATTTAGGTATTGTAATGGGAAAAAAAGAAAAAGGAGATGGGCAACTCTGCACTGAAGGAGGTAGAGAAAGGGAAAGCAGCTGGGGGGCACCAAAGTATGGGACAAAAGAAAACCAACATCGGAGCCCCAGCCGTTTGGCATAAGTACATGGCCCCCTGCTTTTCCTTTTTCATTTGGTGGGCATTGTCTTTACCCTTTTTTTCTAAATGTGCCTGCTGGGACCTGGGGGGGAACCAAAATTTCGTATGCGTTTTGTGTTCTGGGGCATAAGGGGAAACCCACCCAAGGGCTTTTTCCCCCGGGATTTTTGGGAACCGGGATTCCACCCAACCCCATGTTGTGCCCCCGGAACATTTGGGGGGCCCTTTTAAGAAAAACCAAAAAAGCCGCCTGGGTCAGGTTGGTTTTGCATTTTGTTATGACCTCCAAGCCCCTTTCAGGTTGTCTGATGTGGTGGAGTAGTTTATAAGGTCCAAAATTAGTAGTTATTGTTTTGGGTAAATTTGAAGGGCACATTAAAAAAAAAAAACGGGGTAACTAGCAACCTGAAGGAGGTAGAGAAAGGGAAAGCATCGGGGGGCAGAGAAGCATGGGACAAAAGAAAACCAACATCTGGGCCCAGCCGTTTGGCATAAGTACATGGCCCCCTGCTTTTCCTTTTTCATTTGGTGGGCATTGTCTTTTACCCTGTTTTTTAATGGCTGCTTTGCGTTCTACCCATAAAAACAGAAAAAACCTTATGCTGTTCTGTATTTTGGGGGCACCACTACCCGCCAGCGGGATTTTGCCCCCGGGATCCGGGGAACCAGCCACAGACCCCCCAAAGGTCGCCTGGAACTGGGTTTTCCCCTGTGTGTTCAAAACATGGGCCTGGGTAAGCTTTTTTTTTGAAGGCCCTTTGTTAGTTTCCCCCTCAGCCCCCCCCTTAGGTGTATAGTTTTTAGGTAAAAAATGTATGAAGGTAGGAAGAATTGTAGATTCAGCCCCATTTGGGTATTCTAATCACAAAAAGGAAAAGGCGATGGCAATGTAAGAAAGGCAGAGTAGGGATACGCGACGGGAAGCATGGGACAAAAGAAAACCAACATCTGGGCCCAGCCGCCTTGGCATAAGTACATTCCCCCCCCTTTTTCCCTTTTTCATTTGGGGGGCCCCTTTCTTTCCCCTTTAATTTCTGTGACCTTTCGTTCTATATAAAAGGGGAAGCCCCTTATGCTGCCCCATCCAAAGGGCCATGGGGGGGCCCAGAATGGTCTTTGATCCAGGGATCCCGGGAAACCTAGATCACGAATCCCATGGGCCTGCCTCTAAGCAGGCGGGGTTTGCCCGTAAGAAAAATGGCACGTGGGTAGGGGGTTTTTTTTTGAAGGCCCTTTGATGTGGCCCCCCTCAGTTCCCTTTGGGTTATCAGTTTTTAGGTAAAAAATGTATGAAGGTAGGAAGAATTATGAGTTACCATTTTATCCCTTGGGGCTTTCTAAGGGACATTGGAAAAAAGGCAAGGTAAGGAAGCAAATAAGGATCTAAACCCAAGGGTATAGCATAGGGGGACCGAAAGCATGGGAAAACCGAAACCAACTTTGGACCCCCGTTTACAATTTGGAGCGTGGTCCTTCCCTTTTTTTTTTTCCCGGGCTCCCCTTGTCGTGACCCTGCTTTACAAAAAAAATAAGATTTTAGCTTTTTGGGGTGTCCTGGAAAGGGAAGAAAACCACTTCCCCCCCAATTTTTTTTGGGGGTTTGGGGTCCCCGCCACGGACCCCGGGATCCAGGGAACCTGGGACCTAAGCACACCCCAAAGTCCTGTCCTCGGTCTGGGCGGGGGTTGTGTGATGTTAAAAAATGCAAAAAAAACCCCGGGAAGTTTTGTTTTTGACTTTGCCATGTGCCTATAGTCTCCCCCCCTTCTTTCAGTGTATTAGGTAAGGTAGTAAAGTATAAGGTAGGCAAAAAGGGATTATTACCCCCTCACCCCTTTATCCTTGTAATGGGAATGAAAAAAAAAAGGGAGAAAAGGCAGAGTAAGGGGAGGCTAAACCCAAGGGTATAGACTAGGGGGACCGAAAGCTATGGGCCCAACAGTAAAACATCGGACCCCATGCCTTCCTTCTTTATGGGAGGGTTTCCCTCTTTTTTCTTTAATTGCCCCCGGGGGCCCATTTACCCTTTTATTTCAGATAAGATAAGACTGTCTTATGCTGTTCTGGTAGTCACTGGAAAGGGAGCAGCCAAAACCCTTATGCTGTCCCATCGCCGAATATTGTGTTGCTGGGTGCATCACAGGGGGCATACCCAGCCAGCATGGATCTTATGATCCACCGGGATCGCACTTGGGAACCTGGAGACTCTACAGCACAGTCCCATAGTGCTGCTGTCCTCGGTAAGCATGAGCTTGTGTGTGCCACTGTGATGTAATGCAAAGACATGCAAAAAGACACAGCCTGGGTCAGGGGTTTTTGGGTTTTTTTTTTTCCCTCCCCCCCCTTATTTTTTGGGGGGAAGGTTTTTAAAGGGGGGGGTTTTTTTCCCCCCCCCTTTACCGTGGGGGGAATGAAAAAAAAGGAAAAGGGGGGGGGAAAAAAGGGGGCATTTTTTGGGGGGGGGGGCCCCCCTTTCCCAAAAAAACCCCCCCCCTTTTTTTTTTTGGGGGGCCCCCCCTTTTTTTTTTTCTCCCCCCCCGGCCCCCCCCCTTTTATTTAGATAAAAAAATTTTTTTTTTTTTTTAAAAAAAGGGAAAAAAACCCCCCCCATTTTTTTTGGGGGGTGTGGGGCCCACCAGCGGATTTTGCCCCGGGGCCCGGGGGGACCTAAACCACCCGGGGGGTTTTCCCCGGGGGGGGGTGCCCTTGTGTTAAAAAAAAAAAAAAGGGGGTTTTTTTTTAATTTTTTTTCCTCCCCCTTCCCCCCCTTTTTTTTTTTTTGGGGGGGAAAATTTTGGGGGGGGGGGGGGGGGGGGGGGGGGGGTAGGGGGGGGGGGGGGGGGGGGGGGGGGGGGGGGGGGGGGGGGGGGGCGGGGGGGGGGGGGGGGGGGGGGGGGGGGGGGGGGGGGGGGGGGGGGGGGGGGGGGGGGGGGGGGGGGGGGGGGGGGGGGGGGGGGGGGGGGGGGGGGGGGGGGGGGGGGGGAAGGGGGGGGGGGGGGGGGGGGGGGGGGGGGGGGGGGGGGGCCCCCCCCCCCCCCCCCCCCCCCCCCCCCCCCCCCTCCCCCCCACCCCCCCCCCCCCCCCCCCCCCCCCCCCCCCCCCCCCCCCTCTCCCCCCCCCCCCCCCCCCCCCCCCCCCCCCCCCCCCCCCCCCCCCGCGCCCCCCCCCCCCCCCCCCCCCCCCCCCCCCCCCCCCCCCCCCCCCCCCCCCCCCCCCCCCCCCCCCCCCCCCCGGGGAGTCGGAGTGGGAGGGAAAGTATGGGCAACAGAATTAATTTTTAGCCCCCCCCTTTGGTCCTTGCTAATGGGACATGTAAAAAGGGGGGGTGCCTGGGAGGTCAGGGAACCATGTTTCAGATTGATGGGCCCCCCGCTTGGGACACTGAAAAAACACCCCCACCTGCCTTGGCATATTTGGGCGGGCCGTTTTTTCCCAGGCCTGGCTGGGACCCCGGCCCCTTTTTTTTTAAAAAGATAAGACGTCTTATGCTGTTCTGGAGCATGGGGGGCCCCAAAAATTATGCCCCATGAAAGGGCTGGGTACCCGGGGCTCCCAGGCTGGATTTGTTCCAGGGGGTCCCTAATTAAAAAGTATGTGTGGTTGGAAGATGGGGGGGGGGCCCATGTGAGTAATAAAAACATCAAAAGAAAACCCCGGGGTGCTTTTTTTGAACCCGAGTCCCCCCAGCCCCCCCCCCCTTTAGGGTATGGGATGTGGTAAGAGTTGATGGGCGGGCAGCAATTATGGATTTCAGTCCCCACCCCGGGGCCCTTTCTGTGGGCAATTAAAAAAAAAAAGGCAGGGTAAAACTGCTCCTAAGGGGCTGGACCTGTGGTTCACATTTGGAGCCGAAGCTTGGGACACTGAAAAACACACCCATCCCTGCCCTTTGGATATTGTGGGCGGGTCCTTCCCCTTTTTTTTCCCAGCCGGCGGGGCCCCCCTTGTCAGGTTTCCCTTTTTAACGAAAGATAAGACGTCTTATGCTGCGGGGCCAAAAAGGGGAGACCCCCTTTGTGTCCCACTTTTGTTTGCCATAAAGGGGGGCAACCCGAGCGGGATCTTTGACCAGGGTGCCTTGGGAACCTAACTCAAGCCTCCCTAGGGGGCCCCTGAAAGAGGGGGGTGTATTGAGTAAGCAAAAATGAAAAACCAGCCTTAACTTGTCTTTTGAATGGCCTTAGACCCCATAGCCCCCCCCCTTCATGAAAGGTATGGGGGAAGTGTAAAGATGGGCGGGCGCAATTATGGATTTCAGTCCCCACCCCTTGGCCTTTCTGTGGGCAATTAAAAAAAAAAAGGCAGGGTAAAACTTCCTAAGGGGCTGGACCTGTGGTACAATTGGGGGGGGGGGCCCCCAAGCTATGGGACACTACAGATAACCAACATCTGGAGCCCCATGCCTGTCCTTGGCATATTAGTGGAGCAGTGGTCCTTACCCTGCTTTTTCTCTTTACATGTGCCCTGGCTGGGCACCCTTGTCAGTGTTTACCCATGCTTTATTTCAGATAAGATAAGACTTGTCTTATGCTGTTCTGGTAGTCACTGGAAAGGGAGCAGCCAAAAACCTTATGCTGTCCCATCGCGTAATATTTTGTTGCTGGGTGCATCACAGGGGCCATACCCAGCCAGCATGGATCTTTTGATCCACCGGGATCGCACTTGGGAACCTGGAGACTCTACAGCACAGTCCCATAGTGCTGTTGTCCTCGGTAAGCATGGGCTTGGGTGTGCCACTGTGTTGTAATGCAAAAACATGCAAAAAGACACAGCCTGGGTAAGTCTTGATCTTTTGACATGTTGCCTTGATGTAGCTCTCCACTCAGTCTCCCCTCCCTTCAGGTGTAATCATTGTATGTAGGTGAGAGTAGTAAATGTATGAAGGTCAGGGCAGCAATTAGTGAGTTACTTCAGTCCCTCATCCCTTAGGTCCATTGCTGAGTGGGCACATGTAAAGAGAAAAGGCAGAGGTAAGGCAGACTGCTGACACTGAAGGAGGTCATGAGACCATAGTGGTATCAGCAGTCTGAGTGGGCAGCCAGCACAGCTATGGGACACTACAGATAACCAACATCTGGAGCCCCATGCCTGTCCTTGGCATATTAGTGGAGCAGTGGTCCTTACCCTGCTTTTTCTCTTTACATGTGCCCTGGCTGGGCACCCTTGTCAGTGTCTACCCATGCTTTATTTCAGATAAGATAAGACTGTCTTATGCTGTTCTGGGAGTCACTGGAAAGGGAGTAGCCAAAAACCTTATGCTGTCCCATCGCCGAATATTGTGTTGCTGGGTGCATCACAGGGGGCATACCCAGCCAGCATGGATCTTATGATCCACCGGGATCGCACTTGGGAACCTGGAGACTCTACAGCACAGTCCCATAGTGCTGCTGTCCTCGGTAAGCATGGGCTTGGGTGTGCCACTGTGATGTAATGCAAAAACATGCAAAAAGACACAGCCTGGGTCAGTCTTGATCTTTTGACATGTTGCCTTGATGTAGCTCTCCACTCAGTCTCCCTCCCTTCAGGTGTAATCAGTGTATGTAGGTGAGAGTAGTAAATGTATGAAGGTCAGGACAGCAATTAGTGAGTTACTTCAGTCCCTCATCCCTTAGGTCCATTGCTGAATGGGCACATGTAAAGAGAAAAGGCAGAGGTAAGGCAGACTGCTGACACTGAAGGAGGTCATGAGACCATAGTGGTATCAGCAGTCTGAGTGGGCAGCCGGCACAGCTATGGGACACTACAGATAACCAACATCTGGAGCCCCATGCCTGTCCTTGGCATATTAGTGGAGCGGTGGTCCTTACCCTACTTTTTCTCTTTACATGTGCCCTGGCTGGGCACCCTTGTCAGTGTCTACCCATTATTATTTCAGATAAGATAAGACTGTCTTATGCTGTTCTGGGAGTCACTGGAAAGGGAGCAGCCAAAACCCTTATGCTGTCCCATCGCCGAATATTGTGTTGCTGGGTGCATCACAGGGGGCATACCCAGCCAGCATGGATCTTATGATCCACCGGGATCGCACTTGGGAACCTGGAGACTCTACAGCACAGTCCCATAGTGCTGCTGTCCTCGGTAAGCATGAGCTTGTGTGTGCCACTGTGATGTAATGCAAAGACATGCAAAAAGACACAGCCTGGGTCAGTGTTGGTCTTTTGACATGTTGCCTTGATGTAGCGCTCCACTCAGTCTCCCTCCCTTCAGGTGTAGTCAGTGTATGTAGGTGAGAGTAGTAAATGTATGAAGGTCAGGACAGCAATTAGTGAGTTACTTCAGTCCCGCATCCCTTAGGGACATTGCTGAATGGGCACATGTAAAGAGAAAAGGCAGAGGTAAGGCATACTGCTGACACTGAAGGAGGTCATGAGACCATAGTGGTATCAGCAGTCGGAGTGGGCAGCCGGCACAGCTATGGGACACTACAGATAACCAACATCTGGAGCCGCATGCCTGTCCTTAGCATATTAGTGGAGCAGTGGTCCTTACCCTGCTTTTTCTCTTTACATGTGCCCTGGCTGGGCACCCTTGTCAGTGTTTACCCATGCTTTATTTCAGATAAGATAAGACTTGTCTTATGCTGTTCTGGTAGTCACTGGAAAGGGAGCAGCCAAAAACCTTATGCTGTCCCATCGCGTAATATTTTGTTGCTGGGTGCATCACAGGGGCCATACCCAGCCAGCATGGATCTTTTGATCCACCGGGATCGCACTTGGGAACCTGGAGACTCTACAGCACAGTCCCATAGTGCTGTTGTCCTCGGTAAGCATGGGCTTGGGTGTGCCACTGTGTTGTAATGCAAAAACATGCAAAAAGACACAGCCTGGGTAAGTCTTGATCTTTTGACATGTTGCCTTGATGTAGCTCTCCACTCAGTCTCCCCTCCCTTCAGGTGTAATCAGTGTATGTAGGTGAGAGTAGTAAATGTATGAAGGTCAGGACAGCAATTAGTGAGTTACTTCAGTCCCTCATCCCTTAGGTCCATTGCTGAATGGGCACATGTAAAGAGAAAAGGCAGAGGTAAGGCAGACTGCTGACACTGAAGGAGGTCATGAGACCATAGTGGTATCAGCAGTCTGAGTGGGCAGCCAGCACAGCTATGGGACACTACAGATAACCAACATCTGGAGCCCCATGCCTGTCCTTGGCATATTAGTGGAGCAGTGGTCCTTACCCTGCTTTTTCTCTTTACATGTGCCCTGGCTGGGCACCCTTGTCAGTGTCTACCCATGCTTTATTTCAGATAAGATAAGACTGTCTTATGCTGTTCTGGGAGTCACTGGAAAGGCAGCAGCCAAAACCCTTATGCTGTCCCATCGCTGAATATTGTGTTGCTGGGTGCATCACAGGGGGCATACCCAGCCAGCATGGATCTTATGATCCACCGGGATCGCACTTGGGAACCTGGAGACTCTACAGCACAGTCCCATAGTGCTGCTGTCCTCGGTAAGCATGGGCTTGGGTGTGCCACTGTGATGTAATGCAAAACATGCAAAAAGACACAGCCTGGGTCAGTCTTGATCTTTTGACATGTTGCCTTGATGTAGCTCTCCACTCAGTCTCCCTCCCTTCAGGTGTAATCAGTGTATGTAGGTGAGAGTAGTAAATGTATGAAGGTCAGGACAGCAATTAGTGAGTTACTTCAGTCCCTCATCCCTTAGGTCCATTGCTGAATGGGCACATGTAAAGAGAAAAGGCAGAGGTAAGGCAGACTGCTGACACTGAAGGAGGTCATGAGACCATAGTGGTATCAGCAGTCTGAGTGGGCAGCCGGCACAGCTATGGGACACTACAGATAACCAACATCTGGAGCCCCATGCCTGTCCTTGGCATATTAGTGGAGCAGTGGTCCTTACCCTGCTTTTTCTCTTTACATGTGCCCTGGCTGGGCACCCTTGTCAGTGTCTACCCATGCTTTATTTCAGATAAGATAAGACTGTCTTATGCTGTTCTGGGAGTCACTGGAAAGGGAGCAGCCAAAAACCTTATGCTGTCCCATCGCGGAATATTGTGTTGCTGGGTGCATCACAGGGGGCATACCCAGCCAGCATGGATCTTGTGATCCACCGGGATCGCACTTGGGAACCTGGAGACTCTACAGCACAGTCCCATAGTGCTGCTGTCCTCGGTAAGCATGGGCTTGGGTGTGCCACTGTGATGTAATGCAAATACATGCAAAAAGACACAGCCTGGGTCAGTCTTTTGACATGTTGCCTTGATGTAGCTCTCCACTCAGTCTCCCTCCCTTCAGGTGTAGTGAGTGTATGTAGGTGAGAGTAGAAAATGTATGAAGGTCAGGACAGCAATTAGTGAGTTACTTCAGTCCCTCATCCCTTAGGTCCATTGCTGAATGGGCACATGTAAAGAGAAAAGGCAGAGGTAAGGCATACCGCTGACACTGAAGGAGGTCATGAGACCATAGTGGTATCAGCAGTCTGAGTGGGCAGCCGGCACAGCTATGGGACACTACAGATAACCAACATCTGGAGCCCCATGCCTGTCCTTGGCATATTAGTGGAGCAGTGGTCCTTACCCTGCTTTTTCTCTTTACATGTGCCCTGGCTGGGCACCCTTGTCAGTGTCTACCCATGCTTTATTTCAGATAAGATAAGACTGTCTTATGCTGTTCTGGGAGTCACTGGAAAGGGAGCAGCCAAAAATCTTATGCTGTCCCATCGCGGAATATTGTGTTGCTGGTTGCATCACAGGGGGCATACCCAGCCAGCATGGATCTTGTGATCCACCGGGATCGCACTTGGGAACCTGGAGACTCTACAGCACAGTCCCATAGTGCTGCTGTCCTCGGTAAGCATGAGCTTGGGTGTGCCACTGTGATGTAATGCAAAAACATGCAAAAAGACACAGCCTGGGTCAGTCTTGATCTTTTGACATGTTGCCTTGATGTAGCTCTTCACTCATTCTCCCTCCCTTCAGGTGTAATCAGTGTATGTTGGTGAGAGTAGTAAATGTATGAAGGTCAGGACAGCAATTAGTGAGTTACTTCAGTCCCTCATCCCTTAGGTCCATTGCTGAATGGGCACATGTAAAGAGAAAAGGCAGAAGTAAGGCAGACTGCTGACACTGAAGGAGGTCATGAGACCATAGTGGTATCAGCAGTCTGAGTGGGCAGCCGGCACAGCTATGGGACACTACAGATAACCAACATCTGGAGCCCCATGCCTGTCCTTGGCATATTAGTGGAGCAGTGGTCCTTACCCTGCTTTTTCTCTTTACATGTGCCCTGGCTGGGCACCCTTGTCAGTGTCTACCCATTATTATTTCAGATAAGATAAGACTGTCTTATGCTGTTCTGGGAGTCACTGGAAAGGGAGCAGCCAAAACCCTTATGCTGTCCCATCGCCGAATATTGTGTTGCTGGGTGCATCACAGGGGGCATACCCAGCCAGCATGGATCTTATGATCCACCGGGATCGCACTTGGGAACCTGGAGACTCTACAGCACAGTCCCATAGTGCTGCTGTCCTCGGTAAGCATGGGCTTGGGTGTGCCACTGTGATGTAATGCAAAAACATGCAAAAAGACACAGCCTGGGTCAGTCTTGGTCTTTTGACATGTTGCCTTGATGTAGCTCTCCACTCAGTCTCCCTCCCTTCAGGTGTAGTCAGTGTATGTAGGTGAGAGTAGTAAATGTATGAAGGTCAGGACAGCAATTAGTGAGTTACTTCAGTCCCGCATCCCTTAGGTACATTGCTGAATGGGCACATGTAAAGAGAAAAGGCAGAGGTAAGGCATACTGCTGACACTGAAGGAGGTCATGAGACCATAGTGGTATCAGCAGTCAGAGTGGGCAGCCAGCACAGCTATGGGACACTACAGATAACCAACATCTGGAGCCGCATGCCTGTCCTTGGCATATTAGTGGAGCAGTGGTCCTTACCCTGCTTTTTCTCTTTACATGTGCCCTGGCTGGGCACCCTTGTCAGTGTTTACCCATGCTTTATTTCAGATAAGATAAGACTGTCTTATGCTGTTCTGGTAGTCACTGGAAAGGGAGCAGCCAAAAACCTTATGCTGTCCCATCGCCGAATATTGTGTTGCTGGGTGCATCACAGGGGGCATACCCAGCCAGCATGGATCTTGTGATCCACCGGGATCGCACTTGGGAACCTGGAGACTCTACAGCACAGTCCCATAGTGCTGCTGTCCTCGGTAAGCATGGGCTTGGGTGTGCCACTGTGATGTAATGCAAAAACATGCAAAAAGACACAGCCTGGGTAAGTCTTGATCTTTTGACATGTTGCCTTGATGTAGCTCTCCACTCAGTCTCCCTCCCTTCAGGTGTAATCAGTGTATGTAGGTGAGAGTAGTAAATGTATGAAGGTCAGGACAGCAATTAGTGAGTTACTTCAGTCCCTCATCCCTTAGGTCCATTGCTGAATGGGCACATGTAAAGAGAAAAGGCAGAGGTAAGGCAGACTGCTGACACTGAAGGAGGTCATGAGACCATAGTGGTATCAGCAGTCTGAGTGGGCAGCCGGCACAGCTATGGGACACTACAGATAACCAACATCTGGAGCCCCATGCCTGTCCTTGGCATATTAGTGGAGCAGTGGTCCTTACCCTGCTTTTTCTCTTTACATGTGCCCTGGCTGGGCACCCTTGTCAGTGTCTACCCATTATTATTTCAGATAAGATAAGACTGTCTTATGCTGTTCTGGGAGTCACTGGAAAGGGAGCAGCCAAAAACCTTATGCTGTCCCATCGCGGAATATTGTGTTGCTGGGTGCATCACAGGGGGCATACCCAGCCAGCATGGATCTTATGATCCACCGGGATCGCACTTGGGAACCTGGAGACTCTACAGCACAGTCCCATAGTGCTGCTGTCCTCGGTAAGCATGGGCTTGGGTGTGCCACTGTGATGTAATGCAAAGACATGCAAAAAGACACAGCCTGGGTCAGTGTTGGTCTTTTGACATGTTGCCTTGATGTAGCTCTCCACTCAGTCTCCCTCCCTTCAGGTGTAGTCAGTGTATGTAGGTGAGAGTAGTAAATGTATGAAGGTCAGGACAGCAATTAGTGAGTTACTTCAGTCCCTCATCCCTTAGGTCCATTGCTGAATGGGCACATGTAAAGAGAAAAGGCAGAGGTAAGGCATACTGCTGACACTGAAGGAGGTCATGAGACCATAGTGGTATCAGCAGTCTGAGTGGGCAGCCGGCACAGCTATGGGACACTACAGATAACCAACATCTGGAGCCCCATGCCTGTCCTTGGCATATTAGTGGAGCAGTGGTCCTTACCCTGCTTTTTCTCTTTACATGTGCCCTGGCTGGGCACCCTTGTCAGTGTTTACCCATGCTTTATTTCAGATAAGATAAGACTGTCTTATGCTGTTCTGGTACTCACTGGAAAGGGAGCAGCCAAAAACCTTATGCTGTCCCATCGCGGAATATTTTGTTTCTGGGTGCATCACAGGGGGCATACCCAGCCAGCATGGATCTTGTGATCCACCGGGATCGCACTTGGGAACCTGGAGACTCTACAGCACAGTCCCATAGTGCTCCTGTCCTCGGTAAGCATGGGCTTGGGTGTGGCACTGTGATGTAATGCAAAAACATGCAAAAAGACACAGCCTGGGTAAGTCTTGATCTTTTGACATGTTGCCTTGATGTAGCTCTCCACTCAGTCTCCCTCCCTTCAGGTGTAGTGAGTGTATGTAGGTGAGAGTAGTAAATGTATGAAGGTCAGGACAGCAATTAGTGAGTTACTTCAGTCCCTCATCCCTTAGGTCCATTGCTGAATGGGCACATGTAAAGAGAAAAGGCAGAGGTAAGGCAGACTGCTGACACTGAAGGAGGTCATGAGACCATAGTGGTATCAGCAGTCTGAGTGGGCAGCCGGCACAGCTATGGGACACTACAGATAACCAACATCTGGAGCCCCATGCCTGTCCTTGGCATATTAGTGGAGCAGTGGTCCTTACCCTACTTTTTCTCTTTACATGTGCCCTGGCTGGGCACCCTTGTCAGTGTCTACCCATTATTATTTCAGATAAGATAAGACTGTCTTATGCTGTTCTGGGAGTCACTGGAAAGGGAGCAGCCAAAACCCTTATGCTGTCCCATCGCCGAATATTGTGTTGCTGGGTGCATCACAGGGGGCATACCCAGCCAGCATGGATCTTATGATCCACCGGGATCGCACTTGGGAACCTGGAGACTCTACAGCACAGTCCCATAGTGCTGCTGTCCTCGGTAAGCATGGGCTTGGGTGTGCCACTGTGATGTAATGCAAAAACATGCAAAAAGACACAGCCTGGGTCAGTCTTGATCTTTTGACATGTTGCCTTGATGTAGCTCTCCACTCAGTCTCCCTCCCTTCAGGTGTAATCAGTGTATGTAGGTGAGAGTAGTAAATGTATGAAGGTCAGGACAGCAATTAGTGAGTTACTTCAGTCCCTCATCCCTTAGGTCCATTGCTGAATGGGCACATGTAAAGAGAAAAGGCAGAGGTAAGGCAGACTGCTGACACTGAAGGAGGTCATGAGACCATAGTGGTATCAGCAGTCTGAGTGGGCAGCCGGCACAGCTATGGGACACTACAGATAACCAACATCTGGAGCCCCATGCCTGTCCTTGGCATATTAGTGGAGCAGTGGTCCTTACCCTGCTTTTTCTCTTTACATGTGCCCTGGCTGGGCACCCTTGTCAGTGTCTACCCATGCTTTATTTCAGATAAGATAAGACTGTCTTATGCTGTTCTGGGAGTCACTGGAAAGGGAGCAGCCAAAACCCTTATGCTGTCCCATCGCCGAATATTGTGTTGCTGGGTGCATCACAGGGGGCATACCCAGCCAGCATGGATCTTATGATCCACCGGGATCGCACTTGGGAACCTGGAGACTCTACAGCACAGTCCCATAGTGCTGCTGTCCTCGGTAAGCATGGGCTTGGGTGTGCCACTGTGATGTAATGCAAAAACATGCAAAAAGACACAGCCTGGGTCAGTCTTGGTCTTTTGACATGTTGCCTTGATGTAGCTCTCCACTCAGTCTCCCTCCCTTCAGGTGTAGTCAGTGTATGTAGGTGAGAGTAGTAAATGTATGAAGGTCAGGACAGCAATTAGTGAGTTACTTCAGTCCCTCATCCCTTAGGTCCATTGCTGAATGGGCACATGTAAAGAGAAAAGGCAGAGGTAAGGCAGACTGCTGACACTGAAGGAGGTCATGAGACCATAGTGGTATCAGCAGTCTGAGTGGGCAGCCAGCACAGCTATGGGACACTACAGATAACCAACATCTGGAGCCCCATGCCTGTCCTTGGCATATTAGTGGAGCAGTGGTCCTTACCCTGCTTTTTCTCTTTACATGTGCCCTGGCTGGGCACCCTTGTCAGTGTCTACCCATGCTTTATTTCAGATAAGATAAGACTGTCTTATGCTGTTCTGGTAGTCACTGGAAAGGGAGCAGCCAAAAACCTTATGCTGTCCCATCGCGGAATATTTTGTTGCTGGGTGCATCACAGGGGGCATACCCAGCCAGCATGGATCTTGTGATCCACCGGGATCGCACTTGGGAACCTGGAGACTCTACAGCACAGTCCCATAGTGCTGCTGTCCTCGGTAAGCATGGGCTTGGGTGTGCCACTGTGATGTAATGCAAAAACATGCAAAAAGACACAGCCTGGGTCAGTCTTGGTCTTTTGACATGTTGCCTTGATGTAGCTCTCCACTCAGTCTCCCTCCCTTCAGGTGTAGTCAGTGTATGTAGGTGAGAGTAGTAAATGTATGAAGGTCAGGACAGCAATTAGTGAGTTACTTCAGTCCCTCATCCCTTAGGTCCATTGCTGAATGGGCACATGTAAAGAGAAAAGGCAGAGGTAAGGCAGACTGCTGACACTGAAGGAGGTCATGAGACCATAGTGGTATCAGCAGTCTGAGTGGGCAGCCGGCACAGCTATGGGACACTACAGATAACCAACATCTGGAGCCCCATGCCTGTCCTTGGCATATTAGTGGAGCAGTGGTCCTTACCCTGCTTTTTCTCTTTACATGTGCCCTGGCTGGGCACCCTTGTCAGTGTCTACCCATGCTTTATTTCAGATAAGATAAGACTGTCTTATGCTGTTCTGGGAGTCACTGGAAAGGGAGCAGCCAGAAATCTTATGCTGTCCCATCGCGGAATATTGTGTTGCTGGGTGCATCACAGGGGGCATACCCAGCCAGCATGGATCTTATGATCCACCGGGATCGCACTTGGGAACCTGGAGACTCTACAGCACAGTCCCATAGTGCTGCTGTCCTCGGTAAGCATGGGCTTGGGTGTGCCACTGTGATGTAATGCAAAAACATGCAAAAAGACACAGCCTGGGTAAGTCTTGATCTTTTGACATGTTGCCTTGATGTAGCTCTCCACTCAGTCTCCCTCCCTTCAGGTGTAATCAGTGTATGTAGGTGAGAGTAGTAAATGTATGAAGGTCAGGACAGCAATTAGTGAGTTACTTCAGTCCCACATCCCTTTGGTCCATTGCTGAATGGGCACATGTAAAGAGAAAAGGCAGAGGTAAGGCAGACTGCTGACACTGAAGGAGGTCATGAGACCATAGTGGTATCAGCAGTCTGAGTGGGCAGCCGGCACAGCTATGGGACACTACAGATAACCAACATCTGGAGCCCCATGCCTGTCCTTGGCATATTAGTGGAGCAGTGGTCCTTACCCTGCTTTTTCTCTTTACATGTGCCCTGGCTGGGAACCCTTGTCAGTGTCTACCCATTATTATTTCAGATAAGATAAGACTGTCTTATGCTGTTCTGGGAGTCACTGGAAAGGGAGCAGCCAAAAACCTTATGCTGTCCCATCGCGGAATATTGTGTTGCTGGGTGCATCACAGGGGGCATACCCAGCCAACATGGATCTTGTGATCCACCGGGATCACATTTGGGAACCTGGAGACTCCACAGCATAGTCCCATAGTGCTGCTGTCCTTGGTAAGCATGGTCTTGGGTGTGCCACTGTGATGTAATGCAAAAACATGCAAAAAGACACAGCCTGGGTCAGTGTTGGTCTTTTGACATGTTGCCTTGATGTAGCTCTCCACTCAGTCTCCCTCCCATCAGGTGTAGTCAGTGTATGTAGGTGAGAGTAGTAAATGTATGAAGGTCAGGACAGCAATTAGTGAGTTACTTCAGTCCCGCATCCCTTAGGTACATTGCTGAATGGGCACATGTAAAGAGAAAAGGCAGAGGTAAGGCATACTGCTGACACTGAAGGAGGTCATGAGACCATAGTGGTATCAGCAGTCGGAGTGGGCAGCCGGCACAGCTATGGGACACTACAGATAACCAACATCTGGAGCCCCATGCCTGTCCTTGGCATATTAGTGGAGCAGTGGTCCTTACCCTGCTTTTTCTCTTTACATGTGCCCTGGCTGGGCACCCTTGTCAGTGTCTACCCATTATTATTTCAGATAAGATAAGACTGTCTTATGCTGTTCTGGGAGTCACTGGAAAGGGAGCAGCCAAAACCCTTATGCTGTCCCATCGCCGAATATTGTGTTGCTGGGTGCATCACAGGGGGCATACCCAGCCAGCATGGATCTTGTGATCCACCGGGATCGCACTTGGGAACCTGGAGACTCTACAGCACAGTCCCATAGTGCTGCTGTCCTCGGTAAGCATGGGCTTGGGTGTGCCACTGTGATGTAATGCAAAACATGCAAAAGACACAGCCTGGGTCAGTCTTGATCTTTTGACATGTTGCCTTGATGTAGCTCTCCACTCAGTCTCCCTCCCTTCAGGTGTAGTCAGTGTATGTAGGTGAGAGTAGTAAATGTATGAAGGTCAGGACAGCAATTAGTGAGTTACTTCAGTCCCTCATCCCTTAGGTCCATTGCTGAATGGGCACATGTAAAGAGAAAAGGCAGAGGTAAGGCAGACTGCTGACACTGAAGGAGGTCATGAGACCATAGTGGTATCAGCAGTCTGAGTGGGCAGCCGGCACAGCTATGGGACACTACAGATAACCAACATCTGGAGCCCCATGCCTGTCCTTGGCATATTAGTGGAGCAGTGGCAGCTGCTCTAAGTGGCAGCTAGGACCCGTCAGTGGCACCCGCTTATGGCAATAAGATAAACGCTGCTTTCTGGTCATGGAATGGGACCTTTGTGTCCCTCCTATTTTTTTTTGTGCTCTGGGGCACCCGCAGGCAGCCTGATCTTTGATCCATGGATGCTTGTCTGGGAGTCACAGGCCATACCAGC